>NC_081174.1:23241195-23323695 GCF_012432095.1 Onychostoma macrolepis
CGGGCTTTCATGTGTCTTGCACTGAGGAGAGGCTTCCATCGGGCCACTCTGCCATAAAGCCCCGACTGGTGGAGGGCTGCAGTGATGGTTGACTTTCTACAACTTTCTCCCATCTCCCGACTGCATCTCTGGAGCTCAGCCACAGTGATCTTTGGGTTCTTCTTTACCTCTCTCACCAAGGCTCTTCTCCCCGATAGCTCAGTTTGGCGGACGGCCAGCTCTAGGAAGGGTTCTGGTCGTCCCAAACGTCTTCCATTTAAGGATTATGGAGGCCACTGTGCTCTTAGGAACCTTAAGTGCAGCAGAAATGTTTTTGTAACCTTGGCCAGATCTGTGCTTTGCCACAATTCTGTCTCTGAGCTCTTCAGGCAGTTCCTTTGACCTCATGATTCTCATTTACTCTGACATGCACTGTGAGCTGTAAGGTCTTATATAGACAGGTGTGTGGCTTTCCTAATCAAGTCCAATCAGTATAATCAAACACAGCTGGACTCAAATGAAGGTGTAGAACCATCTCAAGGATGATCAGAAGAAATGGACAGCACCTGAGTTAAATATATGAGTGTCACAGCAAAGGGTCTGAATACTTAGGACCATGTGATATTTCAGTTTTCTTTTTTAATAAATCTGCAAAAATGTCAACAATTCTGTGTTTTTCTGTCAATATGGGGTGCTGTGTGTACATTAATGAGGGAAAAAATGAACTTAAATGATTTTAGCAAATGGCTGCAATATAACAAAGACTGAAAAATTTAAGGGGGTCTGAATACTTTCCGTACCCACTGTATGTATGTAGTCAAAAAATCAGAGAGATCTTGTAATTGTATTACCTGAGATAAATGTTGAAGGGGTCATGAACTGAGAAAACAAAATTCCCTTGATAGTTTGACATATAAGAGGTCGTTGTACTATAAAAACATCCTGTAAGTTTCAGAACTCAAAACTTTCTCGTTAGTTTAAAATCAGCTTATATTGAAGGCAGTCTGACAAAATGACAGCTTGTGGAATGTACCACTCTATGATGTAATAGTGTGGCTAAACACCGCCTCCGCAGAAGAAGATCAGCGCCTGCTTCTACATCACTGCCGGTTTAGCCCCGCCCACCGATTCATGCCTGTATTGTACACAGGGGCGAACGCAGGTCTACGCAGAAACCAAACGATAAAGATGCTCAGTGCCAAATTGTGGAAAAACAGTGTTTGCGTTGTCCTCCTTCTGATCCCAACATTAGGGAAGAGTGGATGAACTTTATTTTTAAGGAAATTCCAAACTGCATCAGTAAGAACTCGGTCTATTGTTCACTTCATTTTACCACGGATTCGTTTACGCGGGATTTTCAGAAAGATTGAAACTTTGGCACAATTCGAGGCGGGATTTTTAGAAAGATTGAGATGATGCTGTGCCGACTATATTGGATCCGACAGTAATGACGCAACACATGTGTGAGTAACTGTTTTATTATGTGGTCACTTTCCTTTGTCTGTTATTACAGATCGTTTGATATGTACTAAGTATTTGTGCATTTTTTGACCCAAATCACAGCAGCGTCCATCTATGAGGAATGTTGCTGTCAAACATACACAAGTGTTAGCCAATCATTGCAGTGGGTGTGTACTTTTGAGTCTACAATCCGCCACGCTTATTTAAACAGAACGTTCTGATGAGGGGGGTTTAAAACAGGACAGAAAATAGCCTATTACTCCTAAATTGTGATGTGTTTTATGTAAAAATCTTGTTAACATTATAAGAGGACCACAGAGAACAGTACAAAACAATAAAACAGGCAGTTCATAACCCCTTTAATACTTGGTGTAAATAGGACCTATGAATTTTTCATGCTAACACCATACTTGTAACTTACATAGAGCTGAATTCATGCATTCATTTGTCAGGGGATTAAATGGTTATTTTAAAGATATCAGAAGTTTGAAAAATGTCCAGCAATTGCCTCTAATATTAGTCCAGACAGCAGTTTCCTGCAGGTCTTCCTAGCACAGCGAGTCCCTGTCATTAATTTTCAGGAGTGATAATGGCGCTAACAACAAATCTTCGTTGTGGAGAAGCTGGCGAAGCAAATGCCATGCTAACGCAGTATTAGCCATTGACTCTTGAAAACTTGCTCAATATTATGACACTGTCTTGCTCTCTGCTATGTAGTTGCCATCCTGTCTGCTGAGCTTCTGCTCAGTGTGGCAAAATGATTGTGGAATTCCGCCGTCCTGGCGCATGCACTCTTCTGCTTCATTTCACACTCCCGTAACAGAAATGCAGGGTCAACACCAGGATTCCACAGGGCCTAACAAATTAGATTGCAGGGCTAGAAACTAGGTGTAATGTGTTAATATAAATGATCACTGAACCTGGACTGCTCCTTTAACAAAATTTTATGTGGGGGCAGGTGTGGTCACTACTATTAACTTGACAGTATTTGCTGCTAATATCAACTTTTTCAGTCACAGAATCAGACTTTTCTTGCAGAATGCACCACATTCACGTTATTAATTTGTTCCAGTAATGAATTACATTTGTTTTTATTGTACAGAAGATCGTAGGTCAAAATAGGAACAGCTATATTGATTTGCACTTTTTTGACTTGGTTTTTTTGCATTTAAGTCATTTTAGCAGTATAATCTGGAAATGCCACAGTACAGACTGTGAGTTCACTGTGCTGAACCGAGGACATTATTCCCATCTTAAGTATGTCTAGCATTATTCCCCTCCACTGGCTGAAAGCACTCTGATAAATAAACATTGAAGCAATCCAACTTTATGCCGGTCTCCAAGCAACAAGAGTCATTGGAAATTAATACTCAACCCAACAGGATGAAATTGACAGTGTACTGCTTGCTCCCCTGAATGTAATTGGCAGCCTGAAGCTATTAAATTAAGCAGTCTGATGCTTGAACTGAGCTGTTTGAAGAAAAGCTTAATTTTTTTGTTATTTCCATATTTCCTTGCTGGATGATAGTTAGTAGCCTTCTTTCCAGCAAACATAACTAAAGTAAGATTGACAGATCTTACCGGAGTGATGCTGACATATGATAGAAACACACTCATTTTGCCTCTCTCTTTGTCTTGTACACACATTTGTTTTTCTATAATGGTGAGAACTGTCCTTTGACTTTGGCATTGATTTTATACTGCACTAATGATTTTTCTGTCACTTTACCATCACAGAGACCTTTGTGCATTTTTTCTTTTTTATTAAGACATCTTTTTTTTGGTAACTGTTTCCCTCAACAAGACAGTTGGGAAAAAATGTTGGTGATTTTAGGTTTTCTGTGCATGTGGTGACATTTGGTCCCTCTTATGTAGGCAAAACCTAACTGACTACCCCTACACACACAATTACACACTTCCATGATTAGTGTGTTTACAAACACTCATTGAGCTGTGTTTGAACTATACGGATTCTTAAAATCTATTACACATGAACCATTTGCTTTGCTTTCAATATTTTGTGGATGCAGTGGTGGTTGATATGGAATTACTATATGGTGTTGCTAAAGTCTACAGATCCATTGATGCTTCAGAATTTTGTGAAAATATGTATTGTTCAGGCTCATACTGAACTCGCTTTCATTTAGGTTGCAAATGAACACATTCCACGTTGTTAAAACTTAAACAGCCAAATGTTTTTCCCGTAATATATCACCATACCCTGAAATATCACCCAGAAATGGGATTTCCATTGGCTTGCTAGAGAGAAGATTAGGACTTTGTCTTTGTCCTTAAATTTCACCAGAGCAATAATTAGCTTCATCTCAGCAACTTGATTAGAGCAGTGTGGGCTGCCCTGCCATACTTATCTCTCTCATCTCGCAAAGGTTGCCAGGCAACTGCAGCAGAACATCATGACAAATGTTTACTGCAACAAAACTTACCAGATGAGTCATTTATCGCCCTCATCAAATAGTAGGTGAAAGACTTTCAGACAATTTAGCTTTAAGCTGCAGCTTGCGAAAGCGATCTCTTTGTGAAAAATTGTCAGCGTTAGATACGACAAACTTAATTTGAGAGAAATGGATGCTAACCACCGACAATAACCATTTGACTTTCAAATTCTATATTGCTCCATGTAATTATTGCTATATTGCTTCTGTATAAAACCCAGGGGCTTGGTGTATAAAATTGCAGGCCGATTACAAATGGTGGATTTGTTTTCTTCAGATTTATAAAAAAAAGGTATATGGCAGAATAGTAGGAGTTTGTGTGTACATGCATGAGCTTTTTTTATTATGCATGACCTCATCTGCATATATTTTACATATGCATATTTTCCATCTACACACATTTAGTCTAGAAAAATAGACTGTAAATATGACCTGTGTCTGTAAGATATTACACTGCATGTTTATAATCCGTACAAATATTTAAGCATCTTTGAAAAAAGATAACATTACCTGAGAAGTAGAACTGTTTGAGATACATAAAGATTTAATTGAATGTATTTTTTTTAATGATTATTATAATACTATATTATTTTATTATGTAATTTTGCTTTTCAGGTAAAATTATGTTTTTTGGATTTTTAAAATTTGACTTTTTTTTTTTTTTTGCAGTGTGACAAATTACAGGTTTGGAATAGGTCTTCAATTACACGGCTAACCTGTTCTTGCAACATACTGTGAAAAATCTTGTAATGCTCAACAGTTTTCTAAAACATTATTCTTGCTCGCCCATAAGACAAAAGTGCATGCTTTTGCATCTCTGCAGGAAAGAGAAACAACCAAACGAAGCTGATATGAATTCCTCCAGGCCACTGCCGGACTCAGCAGGGGGATCGAGACCTTGTAAGAACTAAGGTCACAAAAGCAAAACAAGCCCTAATCAACCACCCTTCTTTGTAAGTCTGCAATGCTCGGTGTATGAAGAATGGGCTTTATTCATTTCAACGCCCCCCCCCTTCTGGCTCCAGAATTCCTGGCTGACATTCCCTCAATCTTCCAGCTCCAACAGGCCTCAAAAGGAACAATTTTTCCTCCCTAGTGGAGTCTGCCCCAAGGGCATCGCCGTCCCGTATGGCCTGGAGTTCCTGCACCCTTTTGGTCTAAAGATGCTGTGTCTTTAAAAGAAGGACTATAACAGCTGTCTATATCTGGAGTGGGGAATGAGGGCGAAAAAGGGAGAGGGAGGGGGTACTGCTGATGCTGCTGACTTTGTTTTTTCCCCTTCCCTTGCCTTTCCAGCCTGGAATGCCCTTGTGACAACTGCGTGTCAGTATCCAAAGCGCTGCAGCACCGCAGTGTTTTCACAGCCCTGCGAACTCATTCCGACTGTGTTTTTTGTGAACCTAGCTCTTGTTATAAAATCCACATTCCCGCGTTACGGCAGCACTCCCCGAGGCGTTGCTCCCGTGTTGCCATGGCTTGGAATTAGGACGAAAAGCATGGTGTAAACAAACACAGGCTGGCAGGCCATGTGATGTTGACCACCTTTGGACCCAATGGAGACTGGCTGTCTTATGATGAGGGGCCAAAGGTCTCTCCTACGCCACATACACACACACACACACACACATGCTCTAGTTGAGCTCCAGACCTTCTAGTCATTTTTCTATGATACAATACCACTGGCCTCAGTCTAGCGGGTATTGATCTGTATTTCTGCAAATGTTAATCAATGTGTAGAGCTGGAATCGGTACTCAGTGTGAGTGCATATAATATGCATTTCCCTTGAATAAAGTTCCTACCGCTCAGCACGGTTGCAAGGACGACTGACAGTTAAAGCAATAGTTCACCCAGAAATTAAAATTCTGTTTCATTTAATCAACTGTATGTTATTCCATACCCTGCACGACTTTATTTAGTATTTGTATATTTTAAAATATGTCTGTGTTACTTGGTCCATCCAGTCAAAATCAAGTGGGACAGAATTTTAATTTTTGTGTGAACTATGCCTTTAAAATGTGAAGTATCGAAAAACCTTGTAATTTTACACATCCTAGAGCCTTGTAATTTTACAGTCACTAAATAGATATGAGTGGATTAGCCAAAACATGATATGCTAATATGTAGGGAGATAGTGCACAAGTCTGAATAACAGAATAGAATGAAGATGTCCCAGTTTAAACTGTACAGCTGTTTAATAAAACATTGGCTGCTGATAGACTGCTGGCACTTTTTTAAAGATTCATTTGGGGACTTAAGATATGCAAAATATGTCCTACTGTTACATCCTGTCTGTTCAGAATAGGGAAGTAGGAGAGGTGTTAACATCTCTATATAGCAACTTAATGCTGAGTCTCCAAGCTGGCAGAGTAATGGAGAGAGATTGCCAGCTGTACTGTTGTGTTGCTTAAGCATTTTATTTGCTCTTCATTGCAGGATTAGATTTAACTACACAATTTAAGCACTGAAATGCAGGATTTAACAGGTCAGAATGCATTTGGTTATCCATATGATTTCATTTACCCGTTTTCACTGACAAAGCTGAAAGACCTACATAGCTGGTCATCGCTGCCTTATATACTGTATAATAATGTGTGTATATGCATGCATATGTAGATTCTATTATTATTATATTAAATACTACAGAAGTTCTCTGACATTAAAAACAGCTTTAAACTATTTAATCACTATCAAGTCAAACATCATGTTAACCATGAAGACATCTTGGTCCCTCTAGTTGGGTGGCATTCAAATTGGCTTTATGTTCAGAGCCACTATAGTGTCTAGAATGATAAAGTTGTAGTATCCTCCCTCAGTGTCAGACTCTGATTTAGAAGTGGTCTATCGGTGACAGACATAGAGCTGTTTCAGCTTCAGTGAATCTCTGATTAAATTACAAATGGATTCATTCATCCATGCTGCAGCAGTTGTATGCTGTACTTTTGTTGCATCCGGACCAAGAAAAAAAGAACATGAGAAAGTTAAATTGAGATCTCAAAAAACAAAACAAAAAAACAACTAATTTTGTTATGTAGAGGTCATTGCTGTTGTTATTTTAGATAGTTCACCCATTAATGAAAATTCTGTTAAGATATATGGACAAAAGTAAATAGTAACTAAAAAGGAGGAAAAAGTCAAGAAAAACAAGGGAAAATTAAGACAAGATCACGACAAAGCAAGAAAAAAAGCATGATATCTTAGGGCTGTTTACACAGAACACGTTTTTCCATTCCACTGCACTACTTTTCCATAGTTTTTCAATTTAAACTAGACAAACATGTTTGGCCGTTGCTCTTGTGAATAAGCATCTTGTTGTGTTCTAAAGATGTAGTGCTGAAGTTAAAATAAGTTAAATTTTTGAAAAAATGTCTCGAGACATTGCGTTTTTCCCACATTCTACTGCCTGTGTTTTGCGTTTTTCAAAGAAAAATAACATTTTGTGTGGATGGCCCTTTAATTGAGTCTGTTTATATTTATATTTAAGTTTTTTTAAAATTAATTTAAGAGGAATAAGAGTGTTTATTGTAAATTCATGTGTCTCAGGTTGCTTGTCACAGCTTTGATTCAACTCTTTTAGAACTTCTGTAGAAATAAATTTGATTAGGGATACTTTGGCATCAGTTCTGGTTTTAATATGGATCCTGAAATCAAAAGTCCCCCAAACCATTAGGGAGGCCAAAAAGAAAATGAATCATACAGAAAGGTTACAGCTCCTCGTCTTTAGTGAACCAACCTTCCATGCTTCTACTTCATTATTGGAGCTGTAGCCTTATTAATGGCTCTGATCCATATAGTACTTGTGCATTTTAAGCTGCCCAACCTGTAAAAGAATTTAAAATGCACCTAACAAGCTTGCAAACTATATATATTTACATATAATATAATAATTTACATATTTTTTTTGTTACGAGCCTCAAGCCGCTTTTATAAAATATGTGCTTATACAAGATCTCTTAATCTCTCTCTATCACTCTTCCACATATTCTCTCTCTCTGTATCTCAGTAGGAAAGTAATATATTCCAAATAATCTAGGCTAAGTAAGAATAAGCTTTATTAGCTTTCATTAAGCCTCCTTGCCCACTGAAGAGCCCTATAAATAGTTATTTCCTTTTCCTCATAACATTGACTTATTATGACTCCATTCGAAGCAAGGACACACTGCAGGCTCTCTGTGACACAAGACTTTTCATAATGGCTCACAAATTGAACGAAAAGAAATTAGAATGCGCATGAATATCAAGGGCACATTTGGTGAGGATAGGGGTCAATTAGTTTTAATGTGTGATGGTTAAAAGCAGTGGTTCACAACTGGTGGGTTGCAATCAAAAACAAAACAAAAAAAAACTGCATAGTTGGGATAGCAAAAAAAATAAAAAATAAAATAAAAAATAGACTCATCAGCTTGTAAAAGGAAGGACAAAAAGTTTGCCATATATTTTTTAAGTTAAAGTTTCTGCATTCAATCCAACTCAATAGTATGTTCAACCTGGTCTATATGAGACGAGTCGACAAAACCAAGTTGGGTTGTACAAAAACTGCAACCCAAACATGGCTGTATGAATGTTCCCGTTACAATCAAGTTGTGTTGTGTTATGTGATTTTACCATCTTGTACAAAATATTACAAGCTCCATTAGAGAGTGTTGGGTATTTTCGCACAGATTCATCTGTCGCTTGGTAGAACCTAACCAAATGTAGTTGATGTCAGCATGGACAGATTTTGCATACATACAGGTTCCCATGATTCCTGATGGTTTGTGCTGACCACAAAGTGTTTTATTTGCTGGTGAGAACATGAAACTAATAAATTCAAAAGACCAAAATTTGACAATTATTCTATTCAGTATAAGTTCACAAGTTTTGCATGTTGCAGTTGCATTTCATGGGTAATATTAATAATTGCAATATTAATTTAACATTTTTGTAGCTGTGTTAGGTAGCCACAGAGGAGCATTTATGAATGGTAAACAGAATGCAGAGGAAAGCAGTATGACCGACAATATATTATAACACAAGAGCTTGCCAACCTTTTTCTGACCTCTCTGTGCCTGGCAGATGGTATTCATTCTTAAAAATGGATTTGCAGTACAACCTCCCCCTCCTCCCTAAGGGTACATGACTGGACAAAAAAATCTTTATTGGGAATTCAGCTCAAAAGTTGCGCCACAGAGCTCATCATGGTGTGAAAGTATGTTGTTTGTGTGATTTTAATTTTTTTTTTCCTGAATGATTCACAGACAGCCTGTTCTAGTACATGTTCAGAGAATAGATGGTTATGTAAAGGGGTCACATTCACAAAATTGATTCTGCCTGTAATGCTGTAAACACTACATGTGAAACACTGGACCATAGTACAAAAATCTGAAGCTTTATAGTCTTAAAATTTATGATATGTTGGCTAATATGTTAATTCCGTTCTGAGTTTTAGGGCTACAAAATGAGCAGCTCAGTTGCAATGAATACTAACTAACCTTATTTACTGAAGTGCTGTCAATTGTTGAGAGACTTGAAAAAGAAAGTATGATTGAGCTTAGAATTATAGTGATAACTCAAGGTTTCTCAAGATTTCTTTTTTATGTCATACCTGCTGTGCATGCCTTTAACTGTAGATTTGATAGCATAAGCCTGAATGTTTTAATTAATCATGTTTGCATAAGCAGCAAAGCAACTCATGACTCAATGCATCTTTCTACATAAACCAATTAACTAAAAGCTCAACTAATTAAGTTTCACAATATTGAAATGAGACATGAATACATGATGCGCAGTAAGTGGCTTTGTTAATTGGACATTGTTCTGGTTTTCTTTGTTTGGCTAATTTCTTGGCTCTTTTGCTGCTAAACAAATTTATTTGCCTCACAGGACTGTGCAGTTCCTTTTGATTTGATTGTTAGATTGTAAGATTGTTTCATGTCATGGACAAATAATTAAGAACATCTTTTCTGCTTCCAATTAATGTGTCTGTTGTTTCTTTCATGGAATAATACAAAACTATGGCTTTGGAGGAGAACTGCCCCACTTGTAGCAATAACATGTATACAGTGAGTAAGTACAGTAGTATGACATATTACAAGATTAATATTAATTGTTTGAGTATTCAGATCAGTCTGTCATAGCAACAATGGCTACTGTATGACAGTGTGTTTGGGGAGGGAATATTTGTTTGACCAGTTATCACTGGTCCAGGAAACCTGTTTGGAAAATCATCATTATTTGCGCAGTTCCGTGATGTTAGTGGTGCAGAACTCACACTTTACTATTAAATAGTACAAAAATAATCTAGGGATGCACCGAATGTTCGTCAACCGAACTTATTCCGTAAAAAAATAACAAAAAAAGCTCTTTTGGGGTTCGGCCGAATAAGCAAAAAAAAAAAAAAAAAAAAAAATTGTACTGAACAATGACGTGACACGATCAAATATGATGATCGAAATCGCAAAATGGCCTTAAACAATTAGTAAATAAATTGCAGAATGTTGTTTTCTAACACGTGCACAAATTGCATGTATTCTGACAGCGCTGCATGAGCCTTTAATCAGGATTCAAGTCTAAAGCGCGAGGAAAATCTGCGCTGAAACAGTGTTACTCATCAGTTGCACAGTAACGATTTTACATTTTAGTTGATTTTTTTAAAGGTATGTGACAATGCGATACATGCGACAAACATCTTTCCAAATTCGTAATGAGAATCATTTATAAATCTGCTGTTGTCAACAAAAAGAAGCACAGAGTTCTTCCTAGGTGTTTCTGCTAAAATAAAAGCTGAGAAAAAGCAAGAACTTATCAGTATTCATATTCATAAATGTTAGTATTGAAATTTTACTGTTGTTCTGTAAAATAAAATAATAAGTACGCAAAACACAAAACACAAAAAAACGTGTTCGATATTCGGCCTTTGGCCCAGTGTTTCATTTTGTTTGGCTTCGGTCAAGAATTTTCATTTCGGTGCATCCCTAGAAGAATCTACAAGCTACATGGGCTGTTATCCTCAGAATTAGTTCTAAGGTGTAAGGCTAAATGTGCATTTTTATGAATGGCAGAAATGTTTGCATTTTGATAACTACTAGGGAGACACGATATACCGGTGCTGTTGCCAGTATTAGTGATTTGTTGTCATATTTATTTATCAGTATCATAAATTGTCCATATTTAAGGCAAGGAATATGGGTTAAATAACTAACAGATATCACCATACTTCCCAAGTTGATTACAAAAAAATTTTGTATTACGGTTTTACTATGTTTAACCATGCAAATGTAATTAATTAGATAAAATGTCTTTTAAAAATATGTATTTCTATTCAAATCTGAAGATGCAAATAGATAAAGTGCAATAAAATAAACCCTTAAAAGTGTATTTTGGATATTTTCTTCCCATTATTCTGAAACAAAACAATATTTTCCCATGTGTTTCACCACTGGCATCTTCTAAGTAAATTTTTACACGTATTAGTAATTTAATAATGGTTTAAAGTAATCTTTAGCTGATCTAATACTTTCAATTATGATGTTAATTGTTAATTAACATAATTACTACTATATTGTGCTGCCTAAATTCACTTGTCGCACTTTTTTCCTGTGTTTCCTGTGCTGTCAAAATTAGCGCGTTACGCAGGCGATTCATTTTTCCAGTTTAGCGCGTTAAAAATATTTAATGCAATTAATGCAGGGGCGGGGCTAGGGTTGGCCACCCCACTCACAACTGTTTCTGTCACTTTTTCTCTTGGCAAGAAGTGCATTTATTCAGTCACAGAACGTCTTTATGACCACATCAAACAGGAGACGACTCAAACGCCGACTCAAACGACTCAACTTCACTTCAGCACAAGGTGCGAATCAAACGAACGTGGAAATGGTACTTGGCTCATAGTGCGTGCCGGCACGCGCTGTAGCCTGTATCATTTCAAATGAAAGCACGAATTAAACTACGTGCATGCAATGTCGTGGTCAATTAAGTCATGAAGTTACCAAAAAGGCGAATGAAGCTGCCTTAAAACTGTGCATGCATGTAATATTATGTGAGTCACATTTAAGAACATGTCTCTGAAATGGTTTTCAAAACTGTCCTGGAGCAGCCCAGCACTGTCTCCATCATCTAACACACCCGATTCAACTCGTCAGTTCATTAGTATTGACTTTAAGACCTGATGTGGGTCAGAAAAGTTAAAGAGAGTTGAGAGAAAATACAATGCCTGTCAGATCCGTGTCATGTTCCGTAGCAGCAGCTCTTAAAGAAATAGCAGCCAAAACAACCTAACCAGCTGCTGTGATGTCTGTTCATCAAAGAAAAAAGAGGAAATCAATAACTTTTATAGCTTTAAGGATTCATCTATATTTCATTTAGAATTTTTAGAATTTTATAACTTTAACTTCTGTAGGCTATATTTCTGCTGAAGGGCACAGGTAAATATGACATTTAATATAATGGGTTTATGTGAAGATTGTTTTAAGTTCACTTAAATTACAAGTAATTTTTTAAAAGTCTAATAACTGTTAAAATTGATAGCTTTCAATTATATTGAAATGTCCAATGGCTATAGTCAATGGTTAAATGGGGGCTCGCTGTAGCCAGCGAACTACAGAGACATCAGTAGTTTTGGTATCAGTGACACTGGCCTTCAGTCATAAAAAAAGATGCCATTAAACAAATATTAAAAATATACTGTCTTTATGTTATTTGTACATTAATTTGAAGATTTAATGTGAAATTATTGCAATATAAAAATGTATTTAAAAACTTTTATGTTAGGTGGGATTAATCGCGATTAATTTCAGAAAAAATGTGTGATTACTTAGTTATTTTTTTAATCGATTGACAGCACTAGTTTGTTTATTTATTTATTTTTTATATTAAAGACTTTAAAAAATGTTTTCCCTCTCAGCTGCCTTTTACGTCACAGCTTAGTTACTAGTAAAGGGTTTGGGACTTTGTGTGTCCTCATGTTGCCATCAGACAATCACCACTGTCTTAAAGTCATTTACCTGTGGCTTTAAAGTGATTAGCGACATGGCATTTACAGCTCAGGAAAGCAAAGTTGGCATAATTCAAATTGCATACTTCTAGGGAGTCCTGCGCCAGTTGAGCAACTGCATCTGAGATAAATGGAAATGCTAACAGTTAGATATTTTAGACCTCCTTGTGCATGACAACAACCAGAACCTACCTTCAATTGCCAAGTATTGCCAGCGGGG
This sequence comes from Onychostoma macrolepis, assembly GCF_012432095.1. Taxonomy (NCBI): domain Eukaryota; kingdom Metazoa; phylum Chordata; class Actinopteri; order Cypriniformes; family Cyprinidae; genus Onychostoma; species Onychostoma macrolepis. The sequence goes on from NC_081174.1 coordinate 23,254,278, forward strand.
CATTTTTAACCTTTATTTAAAAATACACTTTTTTTTAGGCTTCATACCTTTAGTAGTTGCCTGCAGTAAGAACATGCAAAAGGTGCATAAAATTGGCACAATCAGATACCGAAGTCAGCTCTGCTCTCTTGAAAGATCTTTGAAAAAAGGCTCCTCATAAACTTCTTCTGTAAGAGGCTAAAGGGATATTCAATCTCAAGGGTTATCCTTATCCCTAGGAGAATCGTGTTTTGCGAGGAAGATAGCGCCTGTCTTATCCGCTGCACCTTATAACCTCTCCTCCATCTAACAGATTCATCTGCTACCGCTTTGTCTCCACAGTCACACATCTACATCTCATTGTTTATGGGCTTATTTTGTTGTATGTTTTCCTTTGTCTCGCTCTGTTGTTTTTGGATCCCTCCCATAGAAAGAATGCTTTGGAAAATAGCCCTCTAACTTTTTTTTTATGAGGCTAGAGAAAAAGTGAGAGGAAAAACACAAGTGCCTAGAGCATCTTTATGCTTTTGAAAGGGGGGACACAGAGGAATGGGGGTAGGGAGGGAAACGGCACATTTGATGCTTTCACCTACCTGGAAGGAAAGAGCGAGCTTGAGTAAAGTGTGGAAGACAGTTGAAATAGGCTTAGAGAAGCAATGTGCTACTCTGCCGCAACATATGGCTGTAAAAAAGTGCAAACTCATAAAGGGTAAACCACATGGCTAGAATAAAGATTGTAAATAAAAATCCACAGTAAGCCATTTTCTATTCCCATACACACACAAGTATGCAATTCATCTGTATGATCAGTTTCACAGGGAGTTATTGTCAGAATATACTTGAAAATTACTATGCTAGGCACATTTCTTGATTAAAGTAAATATGAGGATGTACAACTGTAGGGTTGTAATATCACATAAACTTACATTGTTTTATTTACAACTGAACATTTTTACATTTTACAAAAAAACTATTATTTCAGTCTTTCTACTTCAAAATTTCATGTTTAATTGAATATATTACTTTAATTGAAATTTACTAGCAGTTTCAGAGTTGTTTTTACACCATTTGTTTTCAGTGTAGTGGAAGTGGAAAAACATGCATTAAAGTTTGCAGTTCTTTAGAAAGAGTGTCACATAAAGCTTTGGAAAGACTGAAAAAGTCGGATTAGTCATCCATAGATGCTCCGGATCTCTTATCTTTGTTATAAGCCTACTCCCCCTCTTTTTGCAGGCGTCCACTTCAAAACTTCTGTTAAATGTGTGTAGTTGAAGTAGCATATGCACTACGCTCTTGTTCTAAACCAAATCTAGTTGGATTATGAAATTTGGCAGGGAATCTAGAAGGTGGCTCGTCACAATATGTGTTGCAAATTTTCGAACCTGGCATTTAGCTCTGTCAGCAGGAAGACGCTGGATCAGGTTACAACCTTTGAAAAGCAAGGAGGGGAAAAAAAAACGCTCCCCTCCCCCCATTCTGCAGACAGGGCTATTTGTAGCAGGAGCTTCCAAACAATGTCAGCGCAATCACACCATGCAGCAAAAGACACTGACGAATTTCATGCCTGGTTAGACTCCCCTTGTTTGTAACTATCCCCCTCATCCTCCCCTTCTTTGTTGTAGGTGTTGTTGCCATTGCTGATGTCATTCCTTAAGATGGCATCTAAGATCCTTGTTCTACAGAATCAGTGGTGTAGGTTTCATTTGAATGTTGTCATTTTGGGCAAATATCAAAATAAGAGACAAATGTTGTGGGTGTGTTTTAGATCTTAAACACCGATTTGTTTTATATTCCCAAAGAACAGCATAGTCATCATTTACTCGTCTTCTGATTCAGACATGTATGATTTCTGTCTTTCTTTTGCATACCATAAAAGGCAGAATGTTCTTGTTGATTTTTTTCTGTACAGTGAAATTAAATGATATAGGGGATGTCAAGCTCCAAAAACATTATAAGTCTTCTAAATCCATATAGTAGCTTTTTGTTCCCATAGGCATGTGTTTGAATTTGGTATATTGTGATTGGTTATTAACAGAGGTGGGTAGAGTACCCAAAAACTGTACGCAAGTAAAAGTAAAAGTAATAGTCTGAATAGTTACTTGAGTAAGAGTAAAAAAGTATCAGATAAAAAAACTACTCAAGTAGTTAGTTACTAGTTACTTTGGATCATATACAGTATAGTCTATTTTTGTTTAGATATATACAAAAACGATTCCAAAAAAGTTGGGACACTCTCCAAATTGTGAATAAAAAAGGAATGCAATAATTTACAAATCTCATAAACTTATATTTTATTCACAATAGAATATAGATAACATATCAAATGTTGAAAGTGAGACATTTTGAAATGTCATGCCAAATATTGGCTCATTTTGGATTTCATGAGAGCTACACATTCCAAAAAAGTTGGGATAGGTAGCAATAAGAGGCCGGAAATGTTAAATGTACATATAAGGAACAGCTGGAGGACCAATTTGCGACTTATTAGGTCAATTGGCAACATGATTGGGTATAAAAAGAGCCTCTCAGAGTGGCAGTGTCTCTCAGAAGTCAAGATAGGAAGAAGATCATTAATTCCCCCAATGCTGCGGCGAAAAATAGTGGAGCAATATCAGAAAGGAGTTTCTCAGAGAAAAATTGCAAAGAGTTTGAAGTTATCATCATCTACAGTGCATAATATCATCCAAAGATTCAGAGAATCTGGAACAATCTCTGTGTGTAAGGATCAAGGCCGGAAAACCATACTGGATGCCTGTGATCTTCGGGCCCTTAGACGGCACTGCATCACATACAGGAATGCTACTGTAATGGAAATCACAACATGGGCTCAGGAATACTTCCAGAAAACATTGTCGGTGAACACAATCCACCGTGCCATTTGCCATTGCCGGTTAAAACTCTATAGGTCAAAAAAGAAGCCATATCTAAACATGATCCAGAAGCGCAGGCGTTTTCTCTGGGCCAAGGCTCATTTAAAATGGACTGTGGCAAAGTGGAAAACTGTTCTGTGGTCAGACGAATCAAAATTTGAAGTTCTTTTTGGAAAACTGGGACGCCATGTCATCCGGACTAAAGAGGACAAGGACAACCCAAGTTGTTATCAGCGCTCCGTTCAGAAGCCTGCATCTCTGATGGTATGGGGTTGCATGAGTGCGTGTGGCATGGGCAGCTTACACATCTGGAAAGGCACCATCAATGTTGAAAGGTATATCCAAGTTCTAGAACAACATATGCTCCCATCCAGACGTCGTCTCTTTCAGGGAAGACCTTGCATCTTCCAACATGATAATGCCAGACCACATGCTGCATCAATTACAACATCATGGCTGCGTAGAAGGATCCGGGTACTGAAATGGCCAGCCTGCAGTCCAGATCTTTCACCCATAGAAAACATTTGGCGCATCATAAAGAGGAAGATGCAACAAAGACCTAAGACCGTTGAGCAACTAGAAGCCTGTATTAGAATGGGACAACATTCCTATTCCTAAACTTGAGTAACTTGTCTCCTCAGTCCCCAGACGTTTGCAGACTGTTATAAAAAGAAGAGGGGATGCCACACAGTGGTAAACATGGCCTTGTCCCAACTTTTTTGAGATGTGTTGATGTCATGAAATTAAAAATCAACTTATTTTTCCCTTAAAATGATACATTTTCTCAGTTTAAACATTTGATATGTCATCTATGTTGTATTCTGAATAAAATATTGAAATTTGAAACTTCCACATCATTGCATTCTGTTTTTATTCACAATTTGTACAGTGTCCCAACTTTTTTGGAATTGGGTTTGTAGATGAAATTTATGTAATGTGTGTACACACACACACACACACACACACACACACTGCCGTTCAAAAGATTTGTAAATGTTTTTTAATGTAATTTATTTCAGTGACGCAAATCAGAATTTTTATCAGGCTCTACGCCAGTCGCCAGTGTAACATAATCCTTCAGAAATCATAATATGTTGATTTATTATCAATGTTGTTCTTTTTAGCTGTTTACTCATCAAAGAATCCTGAACAAAATGTCACAGGTTCCAAAAAATGTTAAGCAGCAAAACTGTTTCCAACACTGGTAATAAATCAATATATTAGAATGATTTCTGAAGGATCATATGACTCTAAAAACTGACGTAACAGCTGATGAAAATTCTGATTTGCATCACTGAATTAAATTATATTTTAAAGTAAAAAAAAAAAAATTATATTTTAAATATATATAACCTCTGACACGGAGAAGAGTGAAAACTCCTCACATGACTGCTACCAAACATAATGAAACAAATGCACTAATGCAGGTTTGGTGGGTGTTCATTTCATACTCTGTGACAGCTTATTTAATGTATACAATTATGTACATTGTATTTAATGTATAAGGTACATGTATAACAAACTGGTAATGTCATAGTGTTATCGTGTAATGTAATCAAATGTAGCCCGTCTATACCTGTGGAACTGTAGACAGCACACGCGGTGCTCATCTAACAGGCTAAAGATCTTCATAGCTAGCAAACAATAGCCTTTGCAGATTTGCTTTCAATTGACTGTAGATCCAAAGCCACGTCTTCAACGCTCTTGATGTTTAACTCTGAGTGAGAACCGCTTCAGATGACTCAGTGCGTGCGGCAGGGAACTGATCGAATCATTCAAACTGATTTGCGAACCAATTCACTGGTCTGCCAACTGGTTTGATCAAGACTTTGAACAGTATTGACTCAAAAGAATGAATCATTCGCGAATGGGCATCACTCATTGCCCAGAGAAAAGTAGACGGCACGTTTGGAATAAATTGAAGCATTTTTAACTGGTATTGCATTAGATAAAGTAACGAGAGGAGCGTCGCCCACAGTAACGAAGTAAAATTACCGTTTTTTTCACTAAAAATATACTTGAGTAAGTTAAAAGTACCCATCTTTAAATATACTCTAAAAGTATTAGTTACCCAAAAAATTTACTCAAGTAAATGTAACGAAGTAAATGTAACTCGTTACAACCCACCTCTGGTTATTAAGCAAATCATTATTTTTGATAGGCCATATTTGAATAAAGGTGCTTGTACATTGAAGGGGTCTTGAACTGCCTTTTTATATTATTTTGTACTGTTCTCTGAGGTCCCCTTATAATGTTGTCAAGATTTTTACATCAAAAAACATAATTTAGAAGTAATAAGCTATTTTCTGTCCTGTTTTTAACCCCCACATCAGAACGCCCTGTTTGAATAGGTGTGACCGATTGTAGATTCAGAAGTAAACGCCCACTGCTGTGATTGACTAACACTTGTGTTTGTTTGACAGCCTACATCCGTCACAGATGGATACTGCTGTGATTTAGCTAGATTAAAAACACATAAATACTAATAACAGACAAAGCAATAGTGACCACGTAATAAAAACAGTTACTTACACTTGTGTGTTGCAACATTACGGTCAGATCCAATATAGTCATTGTTTGTAAACGAATCAAAGGACCAAATTCTTACTGACATGGTCTGGAGCTTCATTAAAAATAAAGTTCATCCACTCTTTCCTAACATTGGGATCAGAAGGCAATGGAAAGACTGCGTACCCGTCTTGTTGTATTCTGAGTCATCTTTATCGTTTGGTTTCTGTGTAGACCTGCGTTCACCTCGCTCGAATGTGCACAAATTTGTGGGCGGGGCTAAACAGGCGGCGCTGTAGAAGCAGGCGTTGATCATCTTCTGCGGAGGCAGTGATTAGCCACACGATTACATCATAGAGTGGCACATTCGACACCCTGTAATTTTGGCAGATTGGCTTCAATATAAGCTGTTTTTAGACTAAATATAAGCAGTTTTTTGACTAAACGAGCAAGTTTTGAGTTCTGAAACTTACAGGATGTTTTTATAGTACAATGTGCGTAATAGAGCACAGTTAACTAGGTTAGCGTTAGAGTGAGTGCTGTGTGAAATTGCTGCTCCTTAGATGTTTCACTTTTTAATGATAAGCCATATTTGAGGTCAAAGAATGATAGGCGACAGTTTGGATTTCCTGCCCAATATACTATAATTACCTGTCCTTTATGAACACAGGCAATTTTTTTTTTTTTTTGACTAACTGATTAATAATATTTTGGTCAACTAAGCCTTTTCTCATTAGCTAAAAGAAACCCTGTAGTTAACAATGATTCATTTATGTGCATCTCATGCTTAAATACTTTTCAACATTGATTAGGAAAAGAAACACATTTTCGGGCATGATTTTCAGTGTTATTGATGGCTTAGTCAATCTCCAAGCAGCACTCTGATTCCAAAACAAATTTGTTTTCCATGGTGACAAGACAGTATAAAACAAGACAGTAGTCTAGTCCTCCTTTAACTGCAAGCAATGACCGAAGCATTTGAGAGAAACCCAGGAGCAACATGACGGTCAGCCATCTGTCTTTGAAATTTTAGAGGCAGCCGTCACCTCAGTCCAGAGTAGATCAAGAAGCTGCAGTCTGAGCAATGGCGATGGCAGCGAAGGCTGCAGCCCTGGGCAATTAGAGTCTGGGTGAAATATTTGCTCACTGTCAGAGAGGAGAGAGAGAGAGAGAGAGAGAGAGAGGGAGAGAGAGAGAGACTCCCCGGGAGGGGGAGAAGGAGGGGAGCTGATGCACCCGGGGGATTCGCACTCAGGAGCACAGGAGCTGCTCGTGAGCTTCATTCGATATGGAAGGTTGTGCAAGGCTCTTTATCTCAGCTCTTTTTTTCTGTAAGCACAGAGGATGGCAGGGGGCACTGCTTTAGAGAGTTTGCTCTTTACACTGCCGAGGAATTAACCTTCAAAACACCACTGTTATATCCTGGAGAGGTTAGCGTTCTGCCTTCAAAGCGCCACTGTAAAGTAGACAAAAATATTTGCACCACAGAGATGGGGTTTTGAAATAACCTTTAAGAAGTTCTGCCTTGATTTTTGAAGTCTCTAATCTTGCACTTTGGTTTTGGTGAAGGTATTTCATATTAAGATGTAATTTGTACAGTTGGCCTGTTGTTCCTTTAGTTGTTTGCTGTGCTTTTTACGCTATAATTTATGTCTTCTACTGCCCTCTGGACTTTTCCTGGTTATATTTTTCAGCTCATGTTAGGCTTGTGTGGAGGAGTGTTAGGAACAGCAATAGTCTGAAGTTTCTGTCATGAAGTTGACAGCTTGTTTGGACAGGCTTCTGCTGACACACCAAACTCTATGACAAGCACAGCATCTGCACTTCTATTGATATTTAGTGTTTTATTGCCAGTGGAGGAAAATAGTCGTTGCATCGTTTGTGGATAATTTGTATACACTTGGATGCATGGATTCTCCCAGCTGTGGCTCAGTGATGGAGTGTGTGTGTGTATCTTTAAAAGTGAGTAATGTTCAAATTAAAGAATAAAAATGTTGGCATTTTAAAACCTGTAAAACTGACACAATTTTTAGGAAGCTTTTGCATGGGGATTAACCCTTTATTGTCATTTATCTTCTTCATTTTCCTCATAATTGTATATGAGTTATTAGGTTTACAGTTAGTGGTGCACAATATATTGGTGCTATGTCATTTTTTTTCTCTCTTTTAAACTTTATTGGTATCAGTTGTCATTGGGTATTGTTTGTGCTCACCTTAATGTTCACCTAAAAAAAAAAAAAAACAATTTAATGAAAATTTTAAGTATAATTTTTCATGCTGTACGTGATACCTAAATTCACTTTTATCTTTATTCATCTGCAATAAGTTGAAGTACTAAAATTATTAAAACCTAAATTGTAATCAAAATGAATAAAATCAAATATTTAAAAAATAAAAGGCAAAATTCTAAACAGAAATTTAAATAAAATAGATGTAAAAAAAAAAAAAAAAAAAATATATATATATATATATATATATATATATATATATATATATATATATATACAGACAGTGGGGAAAATTATTATTTGATCCCCTGCTGATTTTGTAAGTTTGCCCTCTTAATAAAAAAAGAAGGGTTTATCATTTTTATGGTAGGTTTATTTTAACTGATAGAGACAACAAATCCAGAAAAAAGCAGCACACAAATGTTAAAAAAAGATTTACATTTTAGTAAGTCAAATAAGTATTTGATCCCCAAGCAAAACATGACTTAGTATGTGGTACAGAAACCCTTGTTGGCAAGCACAGAGGTAAGACGTTTCTTGTAGCTGGTCACCAGGTTTGCACACATCTCAGGAGGGATTTTGGTCCACTCCTCTTTACAGATCCTCTCTAAATCATTTAGGTTTCTTAGCTGTCTCTTGGAAACTTGAAGTTTCAGCTCCCTCCACAGATTTTCTATAGGATTAAGGTCTGGAGACTGGCTAGGCCACTCCATGACCTTAATGTGCTTCTTCTTGAGCCATACCTTTGTTGCCTTGCCTGGTATGTTTGGGGTCACTGTCATGCTGGAAGACCCATCCATGACCCATCTTCAGTGTTCTGGCTGAGGTTCTTGTCCAAGATTTTACAGTACATGGCCCCGTCCATTTGCCCCTCAATGTGGTAAAGTCGTCCTGTACCCTTAGCAGAAAAACAGCCCCAAAGCATAATGTTTCCACCTCCGTGCTTGACTGTAGAGATGGTGTTCTTGGAGTGAAAATCAGCATTTGTCTTCCTCCAAACACAACGAGTCAAGTTGATGCCAAAGAGCTCAATTTTGGTCTCATCTGACCACAGCACATTCTCCCAAGCCTTCTCTGAATCATTTAGATGTTCATTGGCAAACTTCAGACGGGCCTGTACATGTGACTTCTTGAGCAGAGGGACTTTGCGGGCACTGCAGGATTTCAATCCATAGCGGCATAGTGTGTTACCAATGTTTTGCTTGGTGATTATGGTCCCAACTGCCTTGAGATCATTAACAAGCTCCTCCTGTGTAGTTTGGGGCTGATCCCTCACCTTTCTCATGATCATCCTTACCCCATAAGGCAAGATCTTGCACGGACAGTTCGCACCAACAGTTGTCTCCTTCTTTCCAAGCTTCTTGCTGATGGTCTTGTAGCCCATTCCAGTCTTGTGCAGGTATACAATCTTGCCCCTGATGTCCTTTGACAGCTCTTTGGTCTTGCCTATGGTAGTGGAGAGGCTGGGATGGAAGATACAGATTCTATGGACAGGAGTCTTTTATACACACAGCGAGCTGAAGTTAGGAGTATCTTCTTAAAGTGACAGGACTAATCTGTGTTCCACATGTGCACATAACATTTGTATGCTGCTTTTTGTGGATTTTTTTTTGTTTGATATTCTGTCTCTATCAGTTAAAATAAGCATACCATAAAAATGATAATCCCTTTAAATAATTAATCAAATAATCAAACAATTATTTTCCCCACTGTAACTGTATAAAAACAATAATTAAAATAACACAGAGACAGATAAATACAACTGTACAAGTACAGTGGTCCGAGGATTGATAACTTGCAGCAAGGGAGGTGGTCTAGTTATTTGCAGCTTAATCCTAAACAGGGCCATAACAATGCACTCCAACAACACAAAACGTAAATTGGTCTTGTTTTCCAGAATTATTTTTCTCCCATGGTGTAACAAAATGGCAAACACCTTGATTAGGGGAGGGAGTATTTCAAGTGCATTACTAATTACGGATGAATCACTTAGCTGCAAAGGCATAGACTGAAGGACAAACCTGATTGTTTCAGTACAACATTTGCAGCCGCAACCCAGGAGCATAAACAGCATGTCGATTTGAATTAATATAATTTTCGGTTATCTGCTATATAAGCATAATGACAGCGCTAATGAATTGTATAACGCCTTAAAATAAAGCCTTTGAATGTAATCATCTTTAATGACGCAAAATCTTCTTATGTTGTTAAGATTACTTTTTAATGGCTCTTTTTGGTGATTCACTGTGTAATGGACCAATGCTCAATCCATGTAGTCAAAAGGCAACATATAAAGTAATGGACAAACAAAGAACAAATAATAATCTCCTAAACTGAAATGGAAGACAAAACCTTGATTCTTCTTGACAAACACAACTGGCCACAAATGTAGGTCAATCCACATCACTGCAGCTCATCTCAACGGAGGCTGCTCACGCTGTATTACTAGGAAAAGCAAACACTAAAAGAGAATGTAATCATCTAAAGTCATGGTTGAACAAACACTGAAAACTAATCCAGTATTTATTGTCTGTTGAAGTGAGCGATGCAGTACAAAAGGAAATGCTTTCATCACATGGGCAAGATGTATGTTGTATGGATATCAACCTATGGCAGAATCATATCTGTGTCAATATTCAGTACAATGCAAATGCATGTTTATTATTAGTGAAACCATACTCAATAGAGAGCATGAAGACTAGATATGTTTCAAAGTTCATAGATGTTTTTTTTTCAAATAACTTTCATGTCTATTAGACACATGAAAAAAAGAACAGAAATACTAGGTTCCCATTACTTCTCTTTCTTTGCACTGAGCAATTTACTTACACAAGCCTGTTTACATTATTAGCAGGACAGGGCAGCTCACTTCTGAACATGCAAAATGTAAATTTATTATTTATTATTACATTTGTTTGCCTCTCTGTGCCCCCACACTGTAATTTGATACAGCCAAATTCTCAATAAAACTGTTTTCATTGTTATATTTTACGGTTTCTGTTGTCAGACAACCAAATTAATATGAAATAGTGACTGAAACGCAACCCATTAAGACTACATAACCAGCTCTCCCTTCCAAGATCCTGATTTATAATCGGGCCGTCGTCTGATGAAATCAAATAAACATAAGATAAAGACAATAACTGTGTTGTGATTTCGACTATAGTTGCATGTAAAATTAGAGAAGGAACATAATATCTGGTTTAACTAAAAGCGCTGCTCCTCAGCCACTCTCTGAACAGAGCAGACGCAAAACCTCACGCTCGCGCGGCAGTAACATAACGGCAAGTCTCAGAAGCTAAGTAAGGTTTGTCCAATTGTGTGTTATGTATTGTTGCTAGGTGCTTTTTTTGAAAAAAGTATCTGAATCTAGCAACAAAGTCGCTAAGTTGGCAACACTGTCAGCATCTCCATTTCTCCAACTACGGGCTAGGCAATGGGTCAAACAGAAAATGCGTGCTGCGTTAATCGCGTGTCAATAAAATTAGTGCTGTTAAAATGTGTTTGCGTTAACACGTTATTAACCCATTAATTTTGACAGCCCTAAATATAATATAATATAATATAATATAATATAATATAATATAATATAATATAATATAATATAATATAATATATAAGCAATAAGTTACGAGAAGCCATGCTGTATTGTGAACTTTTGCGACTTATTCACAATACAGCATGCCTCAATTACCTCATTGCTTTAATAAAACGGTTATTCCCTTCTCACTTTGGAAACTGGGCTTCCACACAGACATGCACACACGTCAACATATCTCTTCTTTGACAGCAGGAAGAGCATGGTCTCAAAATTAAAGATGAATGATGCAACACAACGCCAGCAGGGGTCACGCATACTTCATTAAGGGGGTCTAATGCTATTTCATGCATATTGAGTTATTTACTCTGTTAAAGAGTTGGATTCTCATACTAAACATGGCCAAAGTTTCAAAAAAACGATTTGGTTGTAGAACGGAGAATTTCTGTGTCAAATACATTCCTTCCGGTTTCGTACAAGTTTCAGAAAGTTTTTTGATCATGGCTCTTCATGATGTCATGAAGGGTTGAACTCCTTATATGGGCATTTCTCCAGGAAGAGCGTGCCCGTGCACATCGACCAGAGTGAGAGCAAGAGCACCCCATCAATGCGGGGGTCTAATGCTATTTCATGCATATTGAGTTATTTACTCTGTTAAAGAGTTGGATTCTCATACTAAACATGGCCAAAGTTTCAAAAAAACGATTTGGTTGTAGAACGGAGAATTTCTGTGTCAAATACATTCCTTCCGGTTTCGTACAAGTTTCAGAAAGTTTTTTGATCATGGCTCTTCATGATGTCATGAAGGGTTGAACTCCTTATATGGGCATTTCTCCAGGAAGAGCGTGCCCGTGCACACATCGACCAGAGTGAGAGCAAGAGCACCCCATCAATGCGCTTCATTCGGCAGCGCTGCACGGGGTTTGCTTAGGAAGAATGAATCCAAAGAAGTGTGTTTTTGGTTGTAAGGGAAAGATAACCTTGTTCAGCTTCTCAAAAGAACCCAGCGTTATGTAAATAGTGGATACAGTTTGTTTTTTCGGGGCAGCAACGTAGTTTCTCAAGTGTGTTTGTTGACGAACATTTTATAAACAAGGCCCAGTTCGACGCTGGATTTGCACATCATTTTACTGAAAGATGGAGCAGTCCCAGCTATAAAAGATCCCGGTCATGATTCGGAACTGCAGACGGTAAGTGAAATGGCATCAAATGTCTCTGTTTTATTGGCAATCGGCGCTCAAGTGCTCGTCACTAGAGCCCTGCATTTCAGCCCGGGCCCAACGGGCCCTGACTTTTTTATGCCCCTAGGGCCGGGCTTCGGGCCAACTTTCACGTCATAGTTCGGACAAGGGCCAGGCCTCGGGTATTTTTATACTTTAGAAATCCATCAATTAGTGATGAAAAAAAAATTGCCGCACTGGCAGAAACAACACAGGACCATGCTTCTGCGACTGTCAAGAGTGTTGAGTATTTAGTGTCCAGCGTGAGCAGCATGCGTGCCGTCAGCGCAGCTGAAGAGTTCTGTGTTCAAATGCACGCAATAGGCTAAAGCTTACCGTGAAGCCCCAGCAAAAGTAATTACCATGAATGTGTCCGGGGGAAGTAGTAAGGAGATATTTGAATTATTTACTAATAAACTAGTGTTTTCTGAGTCCGTTACACAAGGATGAAGTTGCCGATCCTGACTCGTCGTCTCCTCATTAGACACACATTTAGAGAGAATCTTTATGGATTATAATTATAATGAAAGAGTTTTTGTTTTCGATTTGTTTTATTTCGTTAAGTAGTTATTTAAAGCTTTCTATAGATATATTTATCATGTCTGTGAGGCATGTATTCGCTGAGTTTCGGTTCATTTTTGTGAAGCGCTCCTGTTCAAGATGAGACGGTAGAAAGCGCATCATGTTTGTTTTCTTTATTTTATAAAAGCACGTTTTGTTGATATCGTGAGTGCACAAAAAAGTATTTTATTTCTGTAAGTACTGAAATTTACAGTTCTGAATTATGTATTACTCTTACCTTTATGAGCAAAATTGACAGCGTATCCACTGAAAAAAGTGATCGCACAGACGTCTCCATGTCTTGCAAAGCATGCTTTAGCTTCTACTCTCCGCACAAACTATTGGATACAGCGCACATTTATCTAGGTTTAACGTTTAAACATTGTTATATGCTTGAACTGTTTTATGTATATAGATTTTATTTTAGGCAAGAAGTGATGATTTGAGAAGGCTAAATTGATAACATAGACTATGATCAGCTTACTGTATGCCGCTGGCCGCTTGGTCGTTGTAACACAGTTCGTAGATCGGGAAGAAGGAGGCGGGAACCGGCAAACAAAATTTTAATAAAATAAACAAACATAAAAGTAAAGCGGCAGCCCCTCACGGACGACTGCCGCACATAAAATACAAAATAAAAGTCCAGGCCTGGTCCTCTCTCGTCTTCCACTGTCGTCACTCCTCCTTTTATCCTTCCGGAGCTCCTCCGTGGGACTCGAGACCGGCGAGTGGTGCAGGTGTCGCTCATTATCATTAACTCCACCGGCCTCGCTCCGTTCCCACGGCTCTCGGCCCGCCCACTCGCCACAGTCGTTACTTTAAATAACAAAAACTTATAACGAACAAAAAATGCTCCAATCGTTTTTCTAAATTTAATAAAAAAACTAAACGAAATATAATAACTTTGCCATTACATACAAAACGGTGCTATTTTAATAGCTGAAATAGTAGTATAAGCTGTTTTGGGAGAAGGGGGAAAAAAGACGGGCTCTGGTCGGATTCGGGACAGTAATTCTGATAAGCTGTCGGACAAGGGCCGGGCTAGAGCCTGAGCATCTCGGGCCAGGGCCGGGCTAGGGCCTAAATTTGAGGCCCGTGCAGGGCTCTACTCGTCACTCTTCAGCTCTGCCCACGGCGTGCCTCAAGGAGCTCAGCTGTTTTCTGAGAGAATCGTAAAGCTGTATCTTTCTTTTAGAAATATGTTAAAACTAAAGACTCTTTGGGAATATGAAGGATGCAATAGTACTCTATAGGTACTCAAGATTAATGTGAGATTGGGTGAAACTGTGTGTGTTGTGTTATGTCCTCTTTAAAGGATAAATCCACTTCCAGAATAAAAATTCCCTGATAATTTGCCCACCCCCATGTCATCCAAGATGTTCATGACTTTCTTTCTTCAGATCGTGTAGAACCCTTTGAAGCTGCATTGAAACGGCATTTTTGACCTTGAAATCGTTGGCCACCATTGAAGTACACTATATGGAAAAAAATCCTGGTAGATTTTCCTCAGAAAACTTAATTTCTTTGCGACTGAAGAAAGAAAGACATGAACATCTTAAACAACATGGGAGTGAGCAAATGATCAGGAAATGTATATTCTGGAAGTGGACTTATCCTTTAAATTAATAACAAGCAGTTAATTTTGCAGAAATACATAATACATGGAACAGTTTAGATGCCATATTATTGATTATGTTGCTAATGGTGGTTGCTAAGAGTGTTGCGCAGTGATATACAGTACTGTTGGGTGATGCGGTCATAGCTGTGCTTTATCGTGGAACTAACTGTTTTATAATATAATATAATATAATATAATATAATATAATATAATATAATATAATATAATATAATATAATATAATATAATATAATATAATAATATTTGTCTATAGTTCCTTCACTTGGTCTGTAAGCTTATTTGTTAGCATGTTCTTGCATAATGTGTGAATATGAGGGTCAGGTCAGTAGCAGACACAGGGAGGCTGGGAGATGCCTTTAACTCTGGCTTCACTGGGCCCAACCAAAATAGTCCAGACTAAAGTTAGCTCAGCATAGCATGGCGCAGTGCTAGATGGCCCTCCACTTTGAATTCATTAACACTTGAATCTCACACTTCACTCTTGTAGTTGCTTGAATGAGGACAGTTTTGCTCACTCTCTCTCTCTGTAAATGAATTATTCATGAAACATATTTCCATGTAGAACATTATCACCCTGAAACAGTTTGGCTATAATACTTGTGTAACAAAACAACTTTTCTAAGTTCTGGGGCTAATTTCTAATTTACATTGAAATATGGTGTGTGTTTGGCCTTTTTGTAGACATGGTGGAAGAACTCCAGGAACTTTATTTTCCCAGGAAAGTCATAAAACCTTGAGTCTAAGCTCTGTTGATGCATGTTTACATGTTAGTCATTCTGCTGTCCTAATTCCAGCTCATTTATAATAACCCAAAATATCTTCTAGAAGTAAGCCTGAAGTGAGTGCAGATGGGCAGCTGTGGTTATTCCCATGTTATCTGCCTCACTTGTGAACTTGTTCATGGAGCCAGTGCTCACATTGATTCATATCTAATGGGGGTCTCCTTATGGGAGGTGAAATTGTGCATGATGCGCAGAAATGAAAAGGAATATACTGTTGGTTGAGTGGCATGACTCCCACTGTCAGAGTAAGATGTTCTGTGTTCAGTTATCAGTTTCTTTTTTTGTATTGATGTATCTTTTTATTCACATTTAAAGCAATGTTGTTATGTACTGTGTATTATACATTATCTTGCGTAGTATCTGTTTAGAACAGCATTATAATTATAGTAATTTAGCTAAAATGATTGTATTTTGTGTATAAAACGTTTTATTTTTTATTTTTTACAAAATGTGTGTGAATAAATGGGTTTTCGAAACTGGATTTTCCAAAAAAATCAGGTTATTTTACAAGTTAGGTATCAAATAGATTGTCAAATTATAATATTAATAGTACGCTCAGCAGTAGTATGCTTCTTGGATGCTTTCCTCTGCTATCAGTATCAGGAGATATTTTTGTAATGTTTTTGAAAGAAGTCTCTTATGCTCACCAAGGCTGCATTTATTTGATTACAAATATAGGGGTGTTGCAAATTTTTTTTACAATATTCAAAATTCAATTTTTTTTTTACAATATTACAATTGTACTTTAATATTTATTATATTTTTAATGTAATTGATTGTGATGTCAAAGCCATTTATTCACACACATTTTGTAAAAAAAATTTAATCGTACTAATCCCAAACTTCTGAACGAAGTGTATTTTGACCAATAATTTGTCAATATTTATCTTTTCAACATACAATTGATCTATATTCAGTTTTGATTTTAACTAAAAAAGATTAAATAAAATGTTTTGCACTTCATTTATTATAGAAATATTAAGCTATTATTCAAAATTTGAGTATGTAATTTTTGGAATTTTTGCACAGCAAGGAAATCAGATGTTAAGGGTGATATGGCACAAATGTGTAATAAAACTGTGAAACTATGAATAGCTGACTGAAACTGTGAGTATTTCACAATGTTAGTTCATATGTGTGTGCATGTAAATTCTGGCTGCTCAGAATGAAAGATGCCTGCTGTTCTCAAGATCATAGTTTGTCAAAGCTTAATGTGTTAAAAGAAGCATCAAGGGAGGGGAGACGATGAGACAAGAAAAGGTTCAATGCAACAATACAGAATAACAGAAACTGTCAACTGCCACAAAGCTGCAGATGGAATTAAGACGCCTGTTTCATGAACACAAACTGCACTAAGCACTGTGTGAACTTGCATTGAAATAAGTCGATTTGAAGTATCTCCTGTTGTGGTGTGAAACCACGGTTTGTATTAGCATTGTATAAAAACACACAAATGATTAATCTCAACAGGGATGATATTTAAGAGATCGCTGACAGTATTTAAGCAAATTTAGTGCAAGCCCTGCTGTGATCTTGAGGACTAGCACTGTCACAGCTGAAGGATAAACAGGAGGCAAAGGAGCCTGATTCTGCCAAATTGTGTCTGCTGTAATTAACGCAATAACACTGAGCAATAAGGTTGGTAAGAGAGAAAGGAACTTGACCAGGAGGATTCCTGTCAATCACTGCATACTGTTAACTGTAATGATCATTGCACCAAGTCATCTTCATCAATCTAGGGCCAATCATCTCTCTGAGAGAGAGAATTCAGAGTAAGCGATGAGTGACATCTCGGCGTGGAAAAATATGAGCCGATCACTTTCTTTCATGCACTGGCGCTGGTGTGGTAATTAACAAGGGCAGAAATGGGATCGGCTGATGACTAATGGCTAATTATCACTTATGCCTGTTACTGCAGATGGCTGCACAAATATAAAATAAAGACCTCAGCAAAGAATCCTCCTGGTTCCTTTGCTGCCAGTAGGCACATCGGCATTCTGAGCCTCTTGTTAATGTATGTGACACTGGGAGGAGGAACTGGAATACTGGAAAAGCCCCAGATGAGGTTCTTTTTTGGAGCTCCAAATCTGCCTGTCTGAGCCAGACTCTAAATTATGATTAAAATGCAATGAAGAAACATACTTCAAGCTATTCTTAGTCCGGTTCCTATAACTGATTTCAGCCCTCGCATCAAGTATCGCTTTCACGTTGAAATCGAAATTGCTGTTATGCGAAGCCAGTGGTACACTTTTGCTGATTTTTGTCACAGTGTATAATTTTGTGCCACGTTCAAATTTGCAGAGGTCTGGACTGAACGGCTGGATGTGGCAAAAGCAGTGTTTGTAAATATGGTACCAGCTGTAAGCCAGTGTTTTCTGGGATGGCAAGTATGTAAGTATAGGGAAGCAAATATACTTTACTGTTCCACAATACTCTCCCTGTGTTCAAGACACAGAACGCTAATGCTGGCTGCAGCCAAGGTACTGCTTTTTTGGGGGGGCAATTATACATTTTTAACATTTTTATTTCTAGTCATCAAGGATATATCATTACTAGAAATGACTTTAATAAGACCCATAATTGTAGTTTTGTGGTTTTTAATCCATGTCTGTTAGGTTTGAGTTAAACAACCTTAAGTTCTAGCAGATATTTATATTTACATTTTTCAACACTTTGGATATATGCATTTGGCAGATATCCAAAGTATCTGGGAATCAAAACCAATGACCTTGGAGTTGCTAGTGCCATGCTCTAAGTTTGAGCTACAGGTGGGCCGTTTGAACTACAGGAAGGTGTTTATGCAGCTCAAACAGAAGAGCATGTAGAGCATGGCATTAGCAGCAACACCAAGGTCATGGGTTCAAATCCCAGGGAAAACAAAAACTGATGAAATCTTGAAGTGTACGTACATCGCTTTGGATAAAGTGTCTGCCAATTGCATATATGTAATATAATGAAAATACCCCCGTTCCTTGAATTAGTGATAGCAAGTAACGAATTGTATGCATTTGGCTCCTCGCATGTGCATACTTTTGGTTTTCCAACAAAAGTTGGTTGTGAAGGAATTGGCTGGAGTTTTAATTGGAAATCTTCGACATCAAGTCATTTGATGCTAAATTTAATGTGTGAGAAACAAACTGTTCTTGAAACTGGTCTCTGAACATTAGTTGAAAACATCTGAGTTTCACTGTTGTGTGTTTGTTTTGAATTTGTTGTTTTGATGTATTGCAGTCGTTTCTGTGACTTATGTGTCATTTTTAAACAAAGTTCCAAGTCACGAATTCACACTTGGCTCTCTAAAGATTTCTGACATCTATGTAGTGATTCTTGGCTGTAATGAGTCAATTTTGGGCAATGATTAGACATATTCTTAGTAAGGAAGATCTAATCCACCATGTTGCATTAACATATATTTCAGAACATCCATTGGTTTTCTGTGTGCAGATGGGTTTTAGGTGTTTGCAGTCATTGTGACTCATGAAATGAGATTGAGAAGAATTATGCCATTATACATTATTGCAGACACACACACACACACACACACATGCTGTGAGTAGGTTTTATCTCAGCTCTGTAACTGGGTCATTTTATACCTGCTTAGCTAGCTTGAGCTTGATTACCCAAGAGTCTTCTTTGTTTGCCATTCAGTTATGTAAAATTTTCCAGACACCCTGTTGCTGTACTAATAGTAGCCTATGTGTGGACAAGATTATCTTCTAAAGTCATATTTATATTATGTATTTAACCTTTTAATTTATAGGAAATATAATAACATACTTAATATACTATTAAGAGATGTGAGCAGAGGAGAGCTAGCAAGTAAGAAGTTGTTGTTTTTTTCAACAGCAATGTTTTAGGAACATTTTTAAATACAGTATGCTTTTGGGCTTTTCAAGAATAACCATGGAGCACAAAAGTAAATTGGTTTAAACACCTTTGTTTTGCCCCAGAGTTTGCTCTTTATTTACATTATTACTCCATTTGGCCTTGACTGTGTTTACATGCACAGAAATATTCCAATATTAATCATAATTTGATCCAGTTATGTAAGCCTCATGTAAAGGCATTAACCTGATTGCTGTAACCAGATGACCTTGAACCAGTATTTCAGATTCTCAAAATCTGAAGACTGCTGACATATGCCTTTTTAATCACAATCTGGAACATACACCGTAACTGAATACTCATATGTACGTGAACTGTTTCTGTAAGTCTCATAACCTACATTTTGTAAGTTATTATTTTTAAGGGCAGGAATGAGAATAAATTAGTTGATTGAATTGTACTAATTTAAGTTCTCCATATATTATAATGTTGTTTTTTTTCTGTTTTTCCAGAAGAGGATAGATTATGTATTCTATGTATTAGAGAAAAACATTTATTTCATAATGATATTTCCACCCATTTTAAATTCTTATTATTCAATGAAAGGTTAGATTTTTGTGAATTTCTAAAATAAAAGATCAAAAGGTTTAACGATGCAGATTAATTTTCACAGCCTTCTATGATCATATTTACCAAGGGTGCCGATATTTTTGGCCATAACTGTATATTACGATTTTGTCACTTACTCCTATGATGGAAAAGCTAATATTCTGAGTTGGTACTCAATTGTTAATATCATTATAATGTCAACACTATAAATGTCATTTTTGATCAATTCAATGCATCCTTGTTGAATAAAAGTATACATTCCTATAGATGTGTTACATGTGAACAGGGAATGTTTGGAAAGCTGGTTTGAAAACAGGTTATTATTTATAAAAATTTATTATTTTTGCAGTTCCATTTGGTGAGACTAGTGGCACAGAAATTACACACACTTAAGCAATTACATTTTCTTAAAACACTTTGGCTTAACTTTATGTAGCTCTTTACATATTTTAAAATTGTAACAATATTAGCATGCCATTACAGTTTTGAGGTGCATATCCTTATCACATCACATCGTGTATACTTCTGAGACACTGTGACACACAGACACACACACACACACACACACACACACAGACAGATAGGCATACGTTATGCATGGACTGTTTCATGTTTTATTTATTTTCGGATGAGCATATGGTCCCTGTATGTGCAACAACTACAAATGTGGTTAATTTCACAAGGCTCAAGGTGTAAAATGCATGCCATGAGATTTAAAGTCTTCTAGTAAGAAAGCATTTGTCATGTTTTTCTATCCCTTTTCTTGAATTAGAAATGCTTGTGGCATCCAGTTTGCATTTGCTGTTGTTGCTTAGATCATTGAAGTTTCTATGTTATACAAGCACAAAAACATTTATTAGGTTGAATTTGTTTGATTTGTTTAAATTTGTTTATTGTGGTTAAAGCACACATTTTCAAGTCATTTTCAGAATATGGTGACCTGACTTTTGAATGCACGTTTGTGACCCTGGAGCACAAAACCAGTCTTACGTAGCACGGTATATTTGTAGCAATAGTCAAAAATGCATTGTATGGGTCAAAATTATCGATTTATCTTTTATGCCAAAAATCATTAGGATATTAAGTAAAGATCATGTTCCATGAAGATATTTTGTAAATTTCCCACTGTAAATATATTAAAACTTTAAAATGTTTGATTAGTAATATGCATTGCTAAGAACTTCATTTGGACAACTTTAAAGGCAATTTTTTCAGTATTTAGATTTTTTTGCACCCTCAGATTCCAGATTTTCAAATAGTTGTATCTCAGCCAAATATGTCCTATCCTAACAAACCATAAATCAATGGAAAGCTTATTTATTCGGCTCTCAGATGATGTATAAATCTCAGTTTTTAAAAATCGACCCTTATGACTGGTTTTGTGGTCAAGGGTCACATTTAAGTTGCTAATTTATTTATTTTATTTTTGAAAGATTATTAATTACGTTTTCTTTTTGTGCACACTTTTTTTGATCATTCAATAACATCTTTAACCTTAAAAAAGGAAGAGAAAATAAATTGCAAAACAATGCAGGGTCAAACCATTAAATATTATCTTAATAATGTTTTATGCTTTTTTTTTGGACTACAATATTTGTTACCATGTTTTGAATGTGACCCAATCATTCTTTGATTTCTTATGAATTAACCAATGATACAGGTTTACAAGAAAACCAACTTACTTTTTTCTTTGTAATTCCAAAATAGAACCACCTGACTTTAAAAACAACAACAACAACAACATACACTTTGCACAACAGTCATGAGTCAAAATAAAATGTAATTTTGTTGGATCCTGAAATTTCTATCACTGGAATCCATTCTAAAAGGATGAAGCTTTGGATGCACTTCAATTTAGCCAGAGGTGTTCAAGCGTGCGATGCGGAGGGATAGTCCTGTGTCTTTTATCTGGTGGTGGCAGGGATTGACATATTGATTAGATAGTAGTGGGGACATTATTCTTGTGTCTGGGACTTGCCTTATTTTCTACATGTTCTGAGGGCTACAGATAATGTAATAGCATATGAGCATGAAATAATCACATGAACAGAGGGGGTTGGTTGTTTGATGCTGTGGAGGTCAATAAATGCCTCTTGCTCTTTACAGTGGAAGTAGCCTAATGGTTTGGGGCTCCTGATAAAAATGTTTAAGGAATTGGAGAGTCAGAGATCACCCAAACATGCATATACATACAGTACATATATACAGTACATTCCAGGGCCGTTTCCTCCGAGGAGGCAAGAGAGGCATTATTGGATGAGAAAAAAAACAACGCCAATATTACAAAATATTATAACATTAAAAAGTGTATAAATCACTCGTTATTCTAAAGAAACATTGTCTAATAGTGACACTAGCAGGTAAAGTTAAAGTTGGAGTCCGCGATTCTCTCGCCTCCCCTGAGCACACTGAGTTTTAACAGACCCTCTCTAAGCAAGCGGTGACTTTTTGGGAGGTAATTGAGAATGAATGGAGGACAATCACATTAGAGGCAATGCCTCCATCGTGATTTGACTGATTATGATCGGCTGTGATTGGTTCATGTGATAAATCCTGCCTCTTGTGTTCATGCGTGTTCGTGAATCAGTCTGAATGAACAATATAATGGCGTTAATGGGAAGAATAATTAAAAAAAAGTAAGTAAACAGCTCACACACTTGGATATAAGCACTTTGTTACATCAAAATAAGACTTGAAATGGCCCTGAAAACGTAATCTGTGAGTTTTTAGTGAGGAATCAGTTTGGTGAAATTTAAAGTAGATCACTGTGTCTTAGACCAATAATTACTGAGCTTTGATGACTGATGATCCGAAAAATTCAAAAATAGTTAAAAGTTAACTATTAAAAAGAAAAGCTGAACTTAAATTCACAAATAAAATGTATTGTTTAAATTGTTACTGCCTTGAGTTATTATTTTGGAATATAGGTAAAATGCCCAAAAACACTAACTTGATAAGAATCATACTTGGAAAATGGAAAAATATAAAATAGATTTTTTTTCCTTCTTTTTGTAAGTAATGTTTATTTAACCAAGAAAATGTGACTGGAACATGAATTTACATTTGACTTAAGAAAAAAACTACTTTGAGGACTTTGCCTCCTCATTTCATTAGAGCACCACACACCACTGATTAATTAATTAATTAATTCGTAGTCATAAAACTGTATTTTGCAGTGTTTTTAGTAAATATATTTTTGAGATAAATTATTAAGTAAGCTGTCTTTACCTTCTGTATTTGCAACAAACAGTACAGGTCATGACTCACAGCATTATACACAAAACAATATTTTTGGATTACTAGAGGTTGTTTACTAGCTATAATTTCTTTAGCAGACTGTTTGAATCTTTCTGATTTAATTATTCACAGGCCTAAAGATCTCCGGTGTCCCTCCGCCCCCGGTATCCTGGCTAAATTCCCGACACTGGCCCTTGTCAGTCATGGCCTCCCAATAATCCCCATCCACTTGATTGGCTCTATTACTCTCTCCTCTCCACCTGTAGCTGGTGTGTAGTGAGCGCACTGGCGCCGTTGTCCTGTGGCTGCCGTCGCATCATCTAGGTGGATGCTGCACACCGGTGGTGATTGAGGAGAGACCCCCTATATGATTGTAAAGTGCTTTGGGTGTATAGCAATACACAATAAAGCGCTATATAAATGCTTCATTCATTCATTCATCTAAAGCATGCAATAATTAACTATTTCTAAAATTGACAGCCATCTGGCCAGTGTTATTTATTTACACGCTATTGAAGTTTTTATTTATATTTTCAATTAAATATTATTTTTATATATGTTATAATTTTTCTTATTGTTATATTTCAGTTTCCATTTGAACAAATTTAGTTTAGTCATTTTATGTGTTTTTGTCATTTCATTTTTATTTCTTTTTTTCTTTAGGTTTATTTCATTTTTCATTTCAGTTTTAGTCAACTGCACCTAAAGACTACACTGTAAAAAATGTACCGTAGTATTTACAGGATGTTACTGGCAAAAAGTTGCCAATAAAATCTTGTAAAAATGATGTTAATTGCTGTAAAATGGATTACAGTATAATACTGCAAAGCAAATCACAGTTAATTGCTGTAAAATGGATTACAGTATAATACTGCAAAGCAAATCACAGTTAATTGCTGTATGTGAAATACAGTAATTTGTAGTATTTTTTACAGTAACATTGAATTAAACTTGTAGTTTATATTACAGCAATATTTTGTAATCTCACGAGAGTACAGTATTTACCTGGCAACAAAAGTTGCCAATAAAATCCTGTAAATACACCTAAATCCAAGATGATGTTGTAATAATTTAACAATGAAAATGCTGCAAAGAATAATTTTAACAGTAAACTGTAAACTACTGATTTAAATGAATTATCATGAGAACTATCTTAATACATTTACAAATGAATAAAAACCAAGTCAAAGATGTTGCAAATAAATATTTATTCAAACTGGCAGAAAGACATCGCAAGGCTTTTACTGGTAAAAATAAAAATGTCAGTCTTTCAACAGTTAAAATCTTATCATAAAAATAACATAGCATCACAAAATAACTACAAATAACTGTTATATTACAAAAAATAAGTCATATTCTGAGTAGAACATTTACGTTCTATAAAACAATTAAGGTCAGTCAACAGAATTTGTATAATTTTGGTTAAAGGATTAAAATAAAATGCTGGAATCAACATTATACCACAAATTATGTTGTTTGAGCTTATGTTATATTAAATTTAGAATATTCCTGCAAAAGTCAATTTAATAAATACATACTGAAAGTCCATCAACTTTCTGAGATAAGCACACACATGAAGGTTGTCTTCACACTTGTTTTGCCTCTGTGTATCCGTCTTGTATCAAGTGAGTGTTGTGATTCCAACAAAACATCTGCAGATAAAAACAAGCAGAAGCTTTAGAATAAAGTTCAGTATTGAATGAAACTAGCTCAATAAAATAAATGTAAAAATGCCACTTATACAATATAATCAGCATTTACCAGTACTTAAACTAAATAAGTAAGCTTTTTCACAAATGAAATTACTCAAGTAAAACATGTTACCTTTTGAAATGAATTCAAGTGTGCAAAAGATGCCTGCTCCTGGGACGCCAGGCTGAAGTTGTAATAAGACTAAAAATCCAGCCGCAAAGTTGAGTTATGAATTCACAACCATGTGACCCTCAAATAGGCCTAGTCAAAAGCCACTGGGTGCACCTGAAATGAATAAATAGAAGCAATAATGTAACTCACAATACAGTATTTCAATATAAAATGTAATCTAAAATACAAGTTTATCAAATGATTTACAACAGAATTAATACATTACCTAATATAATCAGCTTCAGAGAGTCTTGAAGCATCAAACATTTCTCCACATCAGCTGCTAATCTTTGCACCTACAAGAAATAATGAAAATTATCTTGTGATTTTAAAAAAAATGCATTTACATAAATGAGACCAAAATGAACACCCAAAAATAATAAATTCAATTATAACAATACATTGTAGAACTGTACCACCAATCAAATTAAATAATTTATAATGCAAAATTACAACTGTGTTATGACATTAATGTTTTACATTAATTTTTGAAATTACAAATAAGAAACGTACAAATGCAATGATACTTTTTAAAAGTGAAACTAAACCGCCATTAGGTGGCAGCAAATAATTTAATGAGTGAGTCAATTGAGTCATTCATTGAACCGATTCGTTCAGAATGCGGAATCATTCAGTAAAAACACCGCTGAGTTTTGCTTTTGATCTTCGTTTGGAACGATTTTCGTTGGTGAAATAAATCAACAGTCAATATTGTGTCGATGAAGTAAGTAACTTAATGTTATCTAATTGTTTATTGAACTACGTAACATTTGCAATCGTGATAATCAGCAACAGATCACTTGTTATGCTACTTAACAATATCATGTGTTATAAATAAACTCAACAGTTTGAACATTTACCTAATGTTTCTTCTGTGAGTTTATGTGTGCCGTTAAGGTTATTTGTTTGTTGAATGTAACATTAGTAAAATCAGAATCAGTCTTGCGTTCAGATGCTTCCCTAGTTATTTGTTTTTTTTCAATCGGGCATGTAACGTTAAAGATGTATTTTACAAAAAAATCAAGTACTCCTCGCTGCAGACTGTAGCGCGGTGACGTCAGGTATCTACGTCAGGTATGTGGTTACCGCGCATGCGCAAAGTGACGTATGGTATGTCTATGACACGCATGCGCAGTAGCGCGGTGACGCCACGTACCTACGTTACCTATGTATTTACCGTAAATACGCCGGTTCAATAATGGATCATTCACTTTAGGTTTTACTTACTTTTGTTTTCTTATAAATGTGCGTTTGTGTTGTGTTGACTTTTAATTGTAAGGATGCTTTGGTCTTAATCATAGACAGTGTCATTGCAAATGTGTGCGATTTCAAACATTTATGACATGCTTTATGATATGTGTTAGTATTCGAAGTGACAGGGATTCTGGTGCTGGTCTTTAAAAGTCTTATTTCGCCTAAAATTAGCCTTTAAAGATGTATTAAAATAGAGCAGAAATACTTATATTAATAAAGTAATGAATTGCATGCATTGCAAAAAATAAAAATAAATAAATACATACATACATGCATATACTGTGTATATATATATATATATATATATATATATATGTGTGTGTGTGTGTGTGTGTGTATGTATGTATGTTTCTCATATTTGTCATCTTTTTCATTAACATTATCAAAAATTAATAGATACTGTAACAAATGTATTATTCATTGTTAGTTCATGTTAATTAATACATTAACTAGTGTTAACCAATGACACCTTATTGTAAAGTGTTACCTCTTAAATTTACCTTCATGTTCATATGACTTTTAGGGACATTGTCAGTGAGATGAAATTCAGAGAAGAGGCCCACTTCATGTGTCTAGACAGATCGTTCTTTAACTCCTTAACATGTAGCGAATACTGTAAAAAGTATTTGAGTGTCTGTCTCTCTTCTCATCTTTCTGTCTGTCTCATCTCAACTATCTGTTTTTTTTTTGTTTTTTTTCCTGATAGACTGTATTGCCCTCAACTATAAAACTTTCAAATTGTTCCAGGCTATGCTTTCTCAAACCAAGCCAACCTAAATTTTGACTTGACAAACTTTTTTAATTTAGTTGGTTAATGCTGATTATAAATTAAACCTCTTAGGTACTTTACAGACAAAGCAAACAACACTCTTTTTCTAACACCATCCTATAATATTTAAAAATACATTTAAAATATTTTCCTTGTATGGCTCTTTTGCCTTTCCTCAAAATTATTTAATATTGTTTGTTCTTTTATGTAAATTAGGTGTCGTGAACTGGAGTGCACTTTCTGCACAATACAGACAGGAGTGCCGGGTGCCGTATTCACTGACCCAGTGCCTACGGTGCAGTGAGATACTGTATTTAAAGACTGCACACCTAGGTATGTCGAGAATGGCAGGAGGGGAGTCCTGCATGGGTTTTATTCATTCAAAGAATTTGAGGGCTACTGCTCGGTTGATTGTTGATTGTGATGGAGGTGAATTTCAGAATGAGTAGATGCAATTTTTTTTTTCTTTCTCATGTGTCATGTTTATAGTCTATGGTCTTAATCTATATTTGTATATACAATTATATTTTCTGTTTTGTTCTTTGAAATAATAATTTAAAAAGATCACTGTTATCAGTTTGGTTTTGGAGGCACCATGCATAAAATAGGATGCAGACACTGAAAATATACTGTATGTAGTCAATTGAATTTAAAACTACTTTATTGGCTTAAATATTTCACATGCAGAATTGCCAAAGCAAAAGAAAATGTCCAAAATTATACTAAATAAATAAATAAACAAGAACCATGACAGAGGACAGATTAAAATAAGAAAGGCAGCAGCTATTTGCACTAAGTGATAGCAGGATTTTCTGCTATTTAAACTACTTATTGCAAACAGTGTTAATTATCTGCACCTCAGTATTGTACTACAATATAAAACAGTATGCAATAATAACTTATTGAGTGTAAATTATAATTTTAATTCAAATTATTAAATGGATATCACCTTATTGGGACAATAAAGCCCTCCCTCACAACTTTTGATTATTTCCTTAATTTTTATTGAAAATAAATGTTTTTTTGATGTGATTTGAAATGTGAAAAAAAAAAACTTTGCTAGAAGGCGGATTCGAACCTGCGTCGATCGCGTCAAAATATGAACTCCACGCGTTTTACCATCTGCGCCACTAGAGTTGGCGACTGAAGTTATCTTTTGTAATTTTGACTAGCCTAATAAGAAATATATAAGGTGCCGTTAAAGGGTAATATTACAATATACACAGTGAAGTAAAGTGCAACAGAATGTTAATAAATATACTACACAGATATTACAGAATAAACTCTGTAATTCCGTATCATTTTACCTGAGATGAGACATGGTTAAAATCATGTATATGTGCTGTATTACATTTTATTGTTTTATTTTTTTTCCACCTTAGCATTCTTAATACTTTTACATTTTAGTAGAGTATTCTGTTAAGTATGCGCATGCGTTTTTATGACGTGTTACGTCACGCACGACGCGAAAACACCTACCGTCACCACGTAATGCAAATTACACACGCAATGCGCATGCGTGTCATAGACATACCATACATCACTTTGCGCATGCGCTGTAAACACATACCTGACGTAGGTACCTGACGTCACCGCGCTACAGTCTGCAGTGAGGAGTGTCTCAAAAAAATTGCCCCGGACAAGCTTTAATGTCGAGTACAACTACAGTGGCAATAGACACAATTTCTCATTTACATGTTGTTTCTAATTATAGTAAGATGTCACGTCAATATGGGACAGTTGAAAACGTAAACAAATGAAATTTCACATATTTTGCTGTTCGTCAGTTATTTCGACAGATAGAAGTTAACGTTACTATGACAATCGTTCACACTGGGCATTATTTTAAAAGTTGGGTAAACACTACTTTAAATGCTCTCAATAAGAAAATTAAACTGCCAAAATGAGAAAAATGCAGCATTTAGCCTAACTATGCTATGATAGCAGTTTCCATCTTACTGCACATACAGAGGCCGCTTGTCTAAATGTGTGATAGCAGGCTATTGTGACATGAAATCACTTATACATTAACTTAAATAAATATAAAAGGATATATTTCTTAAGTAAAATTAAGTGAATTTACCAGGAATTATGAATAAAGCCTCTAATCTTCAATCATTCTGGCACTGCTCCAGTCGCTGGATTTCAGATTTGAATGATGCGCGTGCAATCCCATAATGTTACACTACAGTAAAGTAGTGTAAAAAGCAGAAGCTACAGTGATAACACCTGCTTCTTGTAAATTAATTACAGTTGAAATGGAAATATACAGTTAACAACTGTAAAACCTTATTTGACCCACAATGTATTGCGAATTACAGCTACATCTTGTAAAATGTTTAAACAGTAAAATTCTGTAAAATTTTGCTGTAGAAACTACAGCAATTTTTTACAGTGTAGTTTTACCTGTATTTTTATAAATTCATTCATAACCGACAAATGCAGTTTTGACAATTTTGTTCATTTTTTCCCTATATTTTAGTTTTATTTCCTTTTAATTCAATGAAACTTTAATTTCTTTTTAAATTAAAAATTCTAATAAAATTGCAACTGTAATGCTGAGGTATCCAGCCTTCTGATTGTGTTATTCCAGATGTGTTAAAAAAAAGTCAATAAAGCAATGTTTTCCAGAGATTCATCTGAGGATTCTCTTGGAAAAGTCTGCGATAGAAGAATTTAGCACTTGTGTAAGCAAGAAGAGCAAGAAGAGGTTACAGATGCACTCTGGTGCATAGTGTGTGTGTGTGTGTTAGTATTGGGAATAGAATCTTCTTCTTCTTCTTGTCTTTTCTTGTCTTGTCTTTTCTGTATTGTGTCACATGTTTCCCTGCCTCTTCTATACTTCAGTGCCCTAAGCTCATTGAATGGTCGTCCATTCCTCTAGTGTTTGAAGTAAAGTGGAGAATACTAGCCGCACTCAAGGGGGATGTGGGAATCTCCACCACTGGTTTGAAATGGACTTAAGGGTGTACAAATGAACTAAGCTACTCTAGCAGAAGACTGAAAGTACAGCGTAAAAGGCTTTGCCTTACGGCAGTGGCAGGATGAAGCCGTAGGTGAATCAGCCCCCTGTGTCCTGAAGCCACAAATCGTTCGGCCCCCTGACTGCGCTTCTAACCTTTACACATACACTGCACTCAGGAAATGATTTAATAGGTTTCTAGAGGCTTGAGATGTTTATTCTGACAGAAAGATAACTCTTTTTATCTGTCGGTGGTGAGACAGAAACCTTTCAGTCTTTGTGTAAATATGAAATTTGTACCTTGGTAGAGAAGGCACAGTGTAGCTATTTCCAAAGATGTAAAACGTTAATCTATGGGTATTTCTTCAACTATGGGCAGTTAGTTGAAAAATCTCATTCAAATTTGTCTATTAACAGTGTCCAACAGTGTATATAAAGGCATATTTGTAGAGTTTTGTATTTTTACCTGAATCATTCTTCTGAATGTAGAACATAATAAAAAATGTGTTTTATATTCCAACACCAGTGATTCAAAATTATATGACAAAA
Organism: Onychostoma macrolepis; assembly: GCF_012432095.1. NCBI lineage: Eukaryota > Metazoa > Chordata > Actinopteri > Cypriniformes > Cyprinidae > Onychostoma > Onychostoma macrolepis. The sequence goes on from NC_081174.1 coordinate 23,284,670, forward strand.
ACAATACATGGTTAAATAACCCATATTCTGAGTAGAACATTTACTTTCTATAAAAAAATTAAGGTCAATCAACAGAATTTGTATAATTTTGGTTAAAGGATTAAAATAAAATGCTGGAATCAACATTATACCACAAATTATGTTGTTTGAGCTTATGTTATATTAAATTTAGAATATTCCTGCAAAAGACAATTTAATAAATACATACTGAAAGTCCATCAACTTTCTGAGATAAGCACACACATGAAGGTTGTCCCTCTTCTCTGAGACCTTTCCACTTGTTTTGTGTATCCGTCTTGTATCCAGTGAGTGTTGTGATTCCAACAAAACATCTGCAGATAAAAACAAGCAGAAGCTTTAGAATAAAGTTCAGTATTGAATGAAACTAGCTCAATAAAATAAATGTAAAAATGCCACTTATACAATATAATCAGCATTTACCAGTACTTAAACTAAATAAGTAACCTTTTTCACAAATGAAATTACTCAAGTAAAACATGTTACCTTTGAAATTAATTCAAGTGTGCAAAAGATGCCTGCTCCTGGGACGCCAGGCTGAAGTTGTAATAAGACTCAAAATCCAGCCGCAAAGTTGAGTTATGAATTCACAACCATGTGACCCTCGAATAGGCCTAGTCAAAAGCCACTGGGTGCACCTGAAATGAATAAATAGAAGCAATAATGTAACTTACAATACAGTATTTCAATATAAAATGTAATCTAAAATACAAGTTTATCAAATGATTTACAACAGAATTAATACATTACCTAATATAATCAGCTTCAGAGAGTCTTGAAGCATCAAACATTTCTCCACATCAGCTGCTAATCTTTGCACCTACAAGAAATAATGAAAATTATCTTGTTATTTAAAAAAATGCATTTACATAAATGAGACCAAAATGAACACCCAAAAATAATAAATTCAATTATAACAATACATTGTAGAACTGTACCACCAATCAAATTAAATAATTTATAATGCAAAATTACAACTGTGTTATGACATTAATGTTTTACATTAATTTTTGAAATTACAAATAAGAAACGTACAAATGCAATGATACTTTTTAAAAGTGAAACTAAACCGCCATTAGGTGGCAGCAAATAATTTAATGAGTGAGTCAATTGAGTCATTCATTGAACCGATTCGTTCAGAATGCTGAATCATTCAGTGAAAACACCGCTGAGTTTTGCTTTTGATCTTCGTTTGGAACGATTTTCGTTGGTGAAATAAAATAACAGTCAATATTGTGTCTATGAAGTAAGTAACTTAATGTTAACTAATTGTTTATTGAACTACGTAACATTTGCAATCGTGATAATCAGCAACAGATCACTTGTTATGCTACTTAACAATATCATGTGTTATAAATAAACTCAACAGTTTGAACATTTACCTCATGTTTCTTCTGTGAGTTTATGTGTGCTGTTAAGTTTATTTGTTTGTTGAATGTAACATTAGTAAAATCAGAATCAGTCTTGCGTTCCGATGCTTCCCTAGTTAACGTTATTTGTTATTTGTTTTTTTTCAATCGGGCATGTAACGTTAAAGATGTATTTCACAAAAAAATTGCCCCGGACAAGCTTTAATGTCGAGTACAACTACAGTGGCAATAGACACAATTTCTCATTTACATGTTGTTTCTAATTATAGTAAGATGTCACGTCAATATGGGACAGTTGAAAACATATAAACAAATGAAATTTCACATATTTTGCTGTTTGTCAGTTATTTCGACAGATAGAAGTTAACGTTACTATGACAATCGTTCACACTGGGCATTACGTTAAAAGTTGGGTAAACACTACTTTAAATGCTCTCAATAAGAAAATTAAACTGCCAAAATGAGAAAAATGCAGCATTTAGCCTAACTATGCTATGATAGCAATTTCCATCTTACTGCACATACCGAGGCCGCTTGTCTAAATGTGTGATAGCAGGCTATTGTGACATGATATCACTTATACATTAACTTAAATAAATATAAAAGGATATATTTCTTAAGTAAAATTAAGTGAATTTACCAGGAATTATGAATAAAGCCTCTAATCTTCAATCATTCTGGCACTGCTCCAGTCGCTGGATTTCAGATTTGAATGATGCGCGTGCAATCCCATAATGTTACACTACAGTAAAGTAGTGTAAAAAGCAGAAGCTACAGTGATAACACCTGCTTCTTGTAAATTAATTACAGTTGACATGGAAATATACAGTTAACAACTGTAAAACCTTATTTGACCCACAATGTATTGCGAATTACAGCTACATCTTGTAAAATGTTTAAACAGTAAAATTCTGTAAAATTTTGCTGTAGAAACTACAGCAATTTTTTACAGTGTAGTTTTACCTGTATTTTTATAAATTCATTCATAACCGACAAATGCAGTTTTGACAATTTTGTTCATTTTTTCCCTATATTTTAGTTTTATTTCCTTTTAATTCAATGAAACTTTAATTTCTTTTAAATTAAAAATTCTAATAAAATTGTAACTGTAATGCTGAGGTATCCAGCCTTCTGATTGTGTTATTCCAGATGTGTTAAAAATAAACTCAACAGTTTGAACATTTACCTCATGTTTCTTCTGTGAGTTTATGTGTGCTGTTAAGTTTATTTGTTTGTTGAATGTAACATTAGTAAAATCAGAATCAGTCTTGCGTTCGATGCTTCCCTAGTTAACGTTATTTGTTATTTGTTTTTCAATCGGGCATGTAACGTTAAAGATGTATTTCACAAAAATTGCCCCGGACAAGCTTTAATGTCGAGTACAACTACAGTGGCAATAGACACAATTTCTCATTTACATGTTGTTTCTAATTATAGTAAGATGTCACGTCAATATGGGACAGTTGAAAACATAAACAAATGAAATTTCACATATTTTGCTGTTTGTCAGTTATTTCGACAGATAGAAGTTAACGTTACTATGACAATCGTTCACACTGGGCATTATTTTAAAAGTTGGGTAAACACTACTTTAAATGCTCTCAATAAGAAAATTAAACTGCCAAAATGAGAAAAATGCAGCATTTAGCCTAACTATGCTATGATAGCAATTTCCATCTTACTGCACATACCGAGGCCGCTTGTCTAAATGTGTGATAGCAGGCTATTGTGACATGAAATCACTTATACATTAACTTAAATAAATATAAAAGGATATATTTCTTAAGTAAAATTAAGTGAATTTACCAGGAATTATGAATAAAGCCTCTAATCTTCAATCGTTCTGGCACTGCTCCAGTCGCTGGATTTCAGATTTGAATGATGCGTGCAATCCCATAATGTTACACTACAGTAAAGTAGTGTAAAAGCAGAAGCTACAGTGATAACACCTGCTTCTTGTAAATTAATTACAGTTGACATGGAAATATACAGTTAACAACTGTAAAACCTTATTTGACCCACAATGTATTGCGAATTACAGCTACATCTTGTAAAATGTTTAAACAGTAAAATTCTGTAAAATTTTGCTGTAGAAACTACAGCAATTTTTTACAGTGTAGTTTTACCTGTATTTTTATAAATTCATTCATAACCGACAAATGCAGTTTTGACAATTTTGTTCATTTTTTCCCTATATTTTAGTTTTATTTCCTTTTAATTCAATGAAACTTTAATTTCTTTTTAAATTAAAAATTCTAATAAAATTGTAACTGTAATGCTGAGGTATCCAGCCTTCTGATTGTGTTATTCCAGATGTGTTAAAAAAAAAGTCAATAAAGCAGTGTTTTCCAGAGATTCATCTGAGGATTCTCTTGGAAAAGTCTGCGATTAGAAGAATTTAGCACTTGTGTAAGCAAGAAGAGCAAGAAGAGGTTACAGATGCACTCTGGTGCATAGTGTGTGTGTGTGTGTTAGTATTGGGAATAGAATCTTCTTCTTCTTCTTGTCTTTTCTTGTCTTGTCTTTTCTGTATTGTGTCACATGTTTCCCTGCCTCTTCTATACTTCAGTGCCCTAAGCTCATTGAATGGTCGTCCATTCCTCTAGTGTTTGAAGTAAAGTGGAGAATACTAGCCGCACTCAAGGGGGATGTGGGAATCTCCACCACTGGTTTGAAATGGACTTAAGGGTGTACAAATGAACTAAGCTACTCTAGCAGAAGACTGAAAGTACAGCGTAAAAGGCTTTGCCTTACGGCAGTGGCAGGATGAAGCCGTAGGTGAATCAGCCCCCTGTGTCCTGAAGCCACAAATCGTTCGGCCCCCTGACTGCGCTTCTAACCTTTACACATACACTGCACTCAGGAAATGATTTAATAGGTTTCTAGAGGCTTGAGATGTTTATTCTGACAGAAAGATAACTCTTTTTATCTGTCGGTGGTGAGACAGAAACCTTTCAGTCTTTGTGTAAATATGAAATTTGTACCTTGGTAGAGAAGGCACAGTGTAGCTATTTCCAAAGATGTAAAACGTTAATCTATGGGTATTTCTTCAACTATGGGCAGTTAGTTGAAAAATCTCATTCAAATTTGTCTATTAACAGTGTCCAACAGTGTATATAAAGGCATATTTGTAGAGTTTTGTATTTTTACCTGAATCATTCTTCTGAATGTAGAACATAATAAAAAAATGTGTTTTATATTCCAACACCAGTGATTCAAAATTATATGACAAAAACAATACATGGTTAAATAACCCACTGAGTAAAATTTCAAAGAAAACTTGATGTGTTCAGAATTACGTAATTACAGCTTGATTTGAAAATGCACAATTTTATTATTTAGAATTTTAATACACAAAAATATTCTGTTAACAATTATTTACCTTCACATGCCTAATAATGTATCTCAAGCATCTTTTTTGGGGCAAAATATTTGTCAGAACTTGTCACTTTTCATTTTTATTTTTTATTAGGTTTTGTGTAAATAACTAATACAAATAGACACATAGATTTTCAGTATCCTTTCATTTGGAAAACGTTGTTCCAACCTTGTATGATTAAAAATACCTTCAGTTTAAATTAATTTGCTTTAATAATAAATCCAAGGAACAAAAAAAAAAAAAACTGAAATGTCTTGATAATTTTCTGTGCAAGAACCAAAGGATTGTAATGTTATTACTGGCTTTAAATCAACCATTCTCAGAAGTAACAGTTCAGTAAATATGAATTTATTAGGGAAAGCACCAGAAAATGGACATACCGTACAAAGACTTAGACGGCACATTGATCCAGCAGAATGTTATGGTCAGATGATGATCTGATAATGGAGATACAACTCCAGTTGAGGCCAAAATCATCCCTAACATCATTTGTTTGGAATGGAGTTAAGATGTTAAGTTATTACAGCATGGGTTCATTTATTGTGTATGGGAGAGCAATAAATTCCATCTATCTGCGGTAATGCACCTCATTAAATGTTAAACAACAATGTGGAATAAAATATATCGTTTTCTTGAAGGGAGTGTAGTCTAGTTAGTGGTTTCCATCCCCACAAGACCATAAGCTTCACCCCACAAAACCATAGCAAATGATCCATGCTATTTTAATTTTTGTTTAACAAATCAAAAAACAATATCTCTGATGTAACACATCTGAAAAATTCAGAATGATGTGCCTTAAAGAGATAGTTCTCCCTAAAATTAATTTCCGTCATCTATTACTCATCCCATTGTTGTTCCAAACCTGCCTTACTTCTGTGGAATTATGAGAATAAGATGGCTGATACAGGCATCAGAGTTAATTTTCAAAAATAAAAAGCAGATACTTGTTCATACAATGAAAGGATCCAATGTTGTTTGGAAACTAGACATTAAAAATAGCTTTCTGTTCCAGAGAAGAAAAAAGTAATACGGGTTTGGAACGAGTAAATAAAGACACAATTCGCATTTTTGAAAATTAACTTATGTCAATATCAGCCGTCTTATTCCCATAATACCTCCATCTACATGTCTAGGAGTTGCTTCATTGCATCTGTACTTTTCAAGACATTACTTGTGCATAGAAACAACTACCACTTTATATTCTGTTATACAATGCAGAACTTTTCCTGTTCCTGTTTTTGCAACTCGAGATTATATTGGCAACAACTCAAAACAACACAAATTTATGATGGCGTAACATTAGACCATAACAGTGTGCAATTATTTTGGCATCAAGTCACAGCACAAAATTGGCATTGTATTAGCTCCTAACAACATGAAATCAATTCAGTGTAGCAATTTATTCCAAACAAACAAACATTAATGCTAGGATACGAACACAAGAACCCATTATGACTTACATTAGACTGTCTTGCCACCTGGACAGTGCCAAAGATTAGTCTGCTGCTGAATGTCTTCTCAAACTTGGTATTTTGCTGTGTGAATGACTTTGCATAGACTACTGTTCCTAGTGATAAATTCCCCTTCTCTGAATCTTTGCAAGAGATTTGTGTCCCATTGTCACAGATAACAGCCCTTGTGTAGCTGTCTTCATCAGACATGTGACTACAGTAGAAGTATTTATACTTGCAGACACAATATCCCTCTACCCATCTGGAATAGTATCAGTGATAACTAGCAGATGCTATCCTAAGGGAAATGAACCACATAGATCAATGGCTGCAATTTGTCATGGCTTGTCAGGCTGCCGTGTTCACAACATAGGAATGGGTCTTGAGGGCATGCTGTTCATGCTGCACCACAGGAGTTCAGTAAGTGATTCACGTCTCTTTTCGTGCGGAGGCTCCGAACCTTTGTATTCAGTCGTTAATTTTGTTTCTTGAACAACGCCCTTTGTCATCCAGCAATTACAATATGATATTCTTATAAAATTGCTGTCCAAGGCCTAGTGGTGGGATGGACATAAACCTTTTCAACCTGGCTCATGAATTTTGATTAGGTGGCAGATTGTTACAGCTATGTAGGTGTTAGCCTAACCATATTAGAATTATGGGACAATGATTATGCCTTCATGTGTTCGACAACTCAACTGTAATGGTGTGTGCACACCAAAATCGAAATAAATATTCGCATCGCATTATCGCTCGAGATTACTTGCAGGATGCCTTTCGTGTCACTTGCGTGAATAAAAACTCTCCTCCATTTTCAGATACAACCGGATGTATCAAACCGGACGTGTCAATAAGCTATTCGCTAGTTAGCTAGCGAGTCAGCGTGTCATGGAAATTTTCCGCTCGAGTTGAATTTTTTCAATTTGCGCAGAAGACGCAGCTGATGCATAAATCACATGTTTGCAGCAATCATGTTGCCCCACACGAATTTTCGTGTTTTTGTCTTTGCCTTGACTTTGTATGTAATCTACTTGCGTGAATAATTCAATTTGCTTTTGATGTGCACACACCATAAGGATGGCCTGCTTGCCAGCAAAATCTTGATCATGTACATGTATTTTATGGCTTATTTGCAAACTTTTGGTTGTGAATTATGCTTTAAACTTATGGGAGACTTATGTTTTTTTTTGTTTTTTTGAAAATTGCTAGAAAGACTGAATGCTAAGGAGATTCCTGTATAGTTATTTAATTAAATGTCCAGCAATTACTGGAGATTTTCTATGTAAAATATATTTTATTCAATAAAAAAATCTTATGTGAAAAATGAAAATGTATAAATATTTTTAAAAATTAATTGATAAATTATATGATTCAAATGGAAAATTATAAATGTAAACAGAAACATAAGCAAAAATAAGTAAATATAAGTAAATAAATAAATATATATATATAAATTTATTTATTTATTTTTTTTGAAAAGGGACCATGTACAATTTTAACATATATGTTTCCATTTCATGCATTGTACCGAATTTAGCCAATGGCTAGTTTTCATCCACAGTCCCTTGGCAGGTAATCATAATCACAAATAAACATAAAAACATACAGTACAGTAATACTTATACACATCGTATCAGAGCCAAAAAAAGAAAAGAAAAACAGGAACAATAACCTCAGGTTAAACCATAATCATATCAGTGTTTACAGAGTTGAGTTGATTTTAAATAAGATTTTAGTTTCAGTTTAAAAACATCAATAGATGTGCACATCCTTATGTCTTCTGGTAGAGTGTTCCAGCAAGTAATAGCTTTCACTGAGAAAGACGATAGTCCAAAGGCAGAGTGACGAAATGGAACAACACAATCACTAATGGATGATGATCTAGTAGATCTTACAGAGACTGTAGAAGTATGGAAGGGGCCAAACCATTGAAAATTTTATAAACCATACATAAATTTGAAAAAAGTCCAAAATTGTCAATGCTCAGAAAATTTTATTTCTCCAAAACCCTACAATGGTGATATTGATTAGACTTTTTGTCCAGGGTTTTTAAAGTCTGTTTGTAAAGATATTTTGAAGGTTTAATAACAGTTTCTTCTGCTTGACCCCAACATGACAGACAATATGACAGATGAGAAAAAAATTGTAGCATGCATAAAAGTCTTGGCTACATCAGTAGGTAGACAGTGTCTAATTTGTCTGAAGTTTATCAAATAATATTGTATAGTCCTCACCAATTTCTTTACATGTTTTTTAAAACTAAGATTTGAGTCCAGCATTAAACCAAGATAATTAAACTCAGTGACAATTTCTATCTTCTGACCATTTATAAAAATATAGGTTAAAACCTTGGCTATCAACATCAGTCAGTAGAATATTTCTTTCCCTTTTTGTAAATCCCCCAGTTCATTAACAAAGTTAATTAAAAAAATATTAAAAGTAGTAGCGATGGAATAATCATCTAAAATTAAATTTCCTTGAACTTTGATCTTGAGATCTCCTGGAGAATTTATCTCCTTCTGTAAAAGGTTGTTAACATTTTTCCAAATCAGTTTGCTGTTTCCTTTTGCCTTGTTCAATTGGTGAAGATAATAACTTGATTTAGCTACTCTCAGCTCTCGAATAACTTTATTCCGTAGTCCTTTGTAACAAAGCCTGTCGATGTCCCTTCCTGACTTAATAGCCGTCTTTAATGCCGAGTCCCTGTTCTTCATCAGCTTCCATAAGTTATTGTTGAACCAAGGTAGATTATTTTTATACTTAATTTTTTTCTGAACTTTTATAGTGAATTTATAAAAGCGTGTTACATCACTCTCAGAAGTAAAGGTACAAAAGCTATTAGGTTCAAATATGTACACTTTAAGTACTGATATGTACCTTTAAGGTACCAAAATGGACCCTTTAGGTACAAACATGTACCTTTTGAAAAGGTACTGCCCCAGTGACAGCTTTTGTACCTTTATTTCTGAGAGTGAACCATACTCTACATCCTGAGAAGATAATATATCATCCCACTTTAAACTAGCTATTTCTTCATTGAACTCTGCTAGCTTTCCTTTAGGTATACAACAGAAAACATTACTAGAATTTGTCACATTACTTTTAAACCTGTTTTTAATCAGTTTCCGAGCAACCAAGGTTAAATTGCGATCAGATAACCCAGTGATCAAATTATAACTTTATAACTATAATTATAATTATAACTCTTGGTTATCCTTTCAGGTTTGTATGTGAATATTAAGTCTAACTGTGTCTTAGAGGATTTAGCAATTCTTGTGGGTCCTTTAATTATCTGGTTTAAAAGATATTTATCTGCAATAGATTTCATTTTTTTTTCTCTTTAGTTTGTCCTCCCAGTTCAAATTAAAATCATCCATAAGAATTATTTCTTTGTTATGATTACATTCCTTTAAAATTTCTGTAAGCTGTTTATAAAATATATCATTTACTGAGGGAGGTCTATACACACACACATGATAATAAATGACATTTGAGGAGACACAATTATTCTTAGCCCTACAAACTCCAAGTCGTTAACAGAGTTAAACACTAGACGTTCACACTTAATACCATTTCTGTCAGGACCACTATCGTCAAAGATGATTGACAATTAGCATACAGTTTGGATTGGCGGTATGGTTCTGTTCTGGGAAAGAACTCCTTGCGCATCCATGCAGCCTAGCATGGATGAGAGCAGGGAGAGCAGTGATAACCTCCCAGGGTAAACAGAACAGGACCAACGAAAGTATGCAGATATCGTTAAAGTTCAGTAATTTTTGTACATTTTAGAATTCGTCTGATTCAAAGGAGAATCAGAAAGCTGAATCCTGACTGACAGAGGAGGAGTTGGGGATGGAGGAGGGTAATTAGCTATTGAGCAATGCGAAAACTGCTGATAAACTGAGGGACCTTATATATAGATGCTTAGATAGGCGTCGTATCCTTATAGGTAGATGGGGATCAGCTGAGAGTCAGCTGATGCAACCTTGACTACCGTGACCTGCCAGAACTAATGCTACGCTTGATTTCTCACATATATTAACACTCCCCTTCCCCTTCCCGATAATCTATCACGTCTAAAACATTGATATCCAGGCATCATAAATACACTTGGAGAACATAATTGATGCAACCACGTTTCAGATATGCAAAGGACGTCCAAATTTGAATTAGATAGTAAATGAGACAACTGTTAGTTCTTTGAAACAATACTCCTGATATTCAAATGTACACCAAAAAGTCCTATCGGTTTCACATTCGTGTCCCACAAAACCTTCGCGTGATTTACAATCTGAAAAATTCTACATTCATCTGCTACTGCAGACTGAGACGTGAGATGCTGCCGAGGTCGTCCCCAAATGAGGCTTAACACCAGAGTCCAGCTGTTTTATCGGGTTAACCGGTCCCGGATTTAATTGAACATTGTCAGAGAGCAGCAGTAAAATAAGCAAGAACCCAAGAGACTTTCGTAATGGCGCAGCGAGACCCCGCTGTCTAGCGGCATATTTACGCATCACAGCGTGTCCATAGTCCAGAACAGATTAATAAATTGCATAGTATCCGAACAGGTTATGATGAAAACTTCCCACGCAAGTAGATGACTGGAGAAAACCAGAATATAACCAGTTTTCCCCCTGGACATAACTACTGGAGTTTTCGGGACGCGACTGATCCACGTGGAAAGTTCTGGACACAACACTTAGTGCAGCCGTAGAGAAAAGTAATAGTAGAAAAAACACACCACGAAACGTAGATTCTATTTTTTCGTGATTGCAGCATTTAACTCCACGAGTAAAGTTTAAAATGGTCTCTGACAAATGTGTATAAAGACAAAGAAAACGGCCAGCTAGGTGTAGAAAAAGTGGAGTCGCAGCACCTGCCAGTGTACGACACCACGCCACCGCCGCCATTTTTTACTCCCATTTTTTACGCCCATTTTTTTTATTTCTATTTAATAAAATCTTTTAGTGTATGTAAATATATGTATTTTAAATGTATGTATGGGTGTGTGTGTGTGTGTGTGTTAACACCAGAGGTGTTAAGTAGCTGGCTACAATTTCTATCTTTGCAAAGAGATTTTTTCTTTGGTCCAACAGCAAAATCAGCTCAGAACCACTGCCTTAATAAACAAAAAAATGGCCACATATTATGCAGAGATTGGAACATCAAATTAGTCCCAGCATGCTCATGGGGAAAAATATAATTGTTTATAAGAATTTTCTGTAATTGTGCTCAAATGCACAAGTGAACATTTTAAGTTGTGTATTGTATCTTTGTTGCCATTTGAAATCTCTTTTAATAACTCTGCCTCCAGGTGAACTTGCAGACAAAGCCAAAACAGATCAAGAAATGTAACTAAACTGCACATCCCAATAGAAATGTTTTGCATATAACAAGGCACAAATGTCACCTCCTGCCATCTGTAATATAACTCATTGAATATGGCCATGCCATTTGGAGCACAGGGACATCAGGTCTAGGCTGCTACTCCCTGACATTCAAAGAGCACCAGCACCCTGCCATGTTGCTTAAAAAGAGCCCAGATCAAGAGTAGGCAGGAGACATCTGAATTCTCTTCAGCATTTACCATTTGAAGTTATGCCATTTTGGCTTTTTAATGTGTGTCACAGGTTAAAACGATTCAAAAATAAGAATTCTTACACGAACAGCTGCTTGTTTTTTTTTTTTTTTTCTTTCCTAATTGCGTTTAAAATAAATGTTGAACGTACAGCTAATAATAGCAAACAGTTGTGCGAGTTAGCGAAGTGTCCTGCCTTGACCTATGGGAACCCTTTTACATTGATCTTAATCTTATTGTCTTTGTTGAGCGTACAAACCCTCAGGCATCTTCTGGTCCCAGCAGATCAGTCCAAGGAATCATCGAAAAACCATCTGATTCAATTAAGATGGGAATAAACCATTTAAATAAGCAAACAGTCAATGTTCCATGATTGTTCTTGAGTTAACCCTGTGCTTAATCAATACCTTGAACTGAGGAAATGCCATTCTTAACACGCTTTTATTTCTTCAAAGTATGCGTTCACATTTTGTCACATCGCTAATTATTTTTGGCCTTAAACAGTTTGTGTGTTTGAGACAGATCAGTCTGAGGAGGAAAAATGTGTATCCTGTCATTGACTGACTCTTTTGTTACACTTGCGCTTCTTCATAACAGCGTTAGCAATGCTCAGTGGTTTGACTTGCCACCTAGTTCAAAATTCACCACTGTGAGAACAGTCTCAGAGTGAATGTCAGTTCAATTAATCTCTGTTTGAAGTATGCAGATAAACAGGCTTGTCACTCTCTGAAAAATTTAGAAAATATCTTGGATTACAGTTAGTGGAAGTGAATGCAGAGTAAATGAATTTACCCTCTGGTATTTTCATGTGATGGCCTTCTCTAATGAGAGACTCTAGGTCTGCACGCAAAGCAGCACATGCCCCTTTTATAACCCTATATTTTCAGCCCTGCCAGTGCAACCAAAAAAAAAAAAAAACCTTTTGTGAGCCCAAGTTTGCCAAGTAAAGTAAGTGTATTTTGGATTTGAAATGAAGGCAAAACAACAACAGATTTTTCTGCATGACATCAAGCATATGTGCTTGTGGCACTAATGATCAAAATCATTCTGTTAATACAGAGCAGTCTCGTTGCACCATGTATAATTCATAAGTGTGCTCAGCATTGACTCTGTGATGGGAAATATAGTGCATCTCTAATGGCTGAAATCATCGAATACCAGAGAGCAGGTGTCCTAACTATTGATAGAACAGTCTTGGGGGAAACGTGAAGCTACATTAGTGTGCCAGTCGGGCTAAGGTGTAAATAATAACCAGGCAGTAAGGTAATTGCCCTGCGAAGGAGCAGTCTGTCTGTTTTTATGCATATAACTGGAAGTGGATGTACAGCTAGATGCCCAGATACAATGAACCTCTTTCTCCTGTGGAATTAAAGGGTGATTCATATCCTTCCACGCATCAATGATAATGCAATTATTAGTCCTGAACATGATCACTTGACTGCCCAAAATGTCTAGGTTGTTTATGTGCACATAAATTTGTCAGATCATTTTTCTTTGCTGAGGAGAAGTGTGACCCAATTAAAAAGAGAGTGTCTGGAAAATAAGTCACTCAAGATTTTGACACAGTGGAAGACAGCGTCAGGTTTTCACTGTGTTACATCATTAAATCCCACATTCTGTGGGAAGAAAAGCAATAAATATTTTGTAGAGTTGCAGTTGGTCACTTGCTGTCGGTAACATGCTGGTCATCTGGCGCTGATGGTCTAATCGCAGCCAGACCAAGGAAGACAGTTGTGGCATTTGCAGTTGGTGCAGTATTTTAGTTATTCAATCTCACTGTAAACATTGTTGAAAAGGTTTGCTTCTGCATTTAGCACCAGGGTGTAGGTACTATATACAGTTGAAGTCAAAAGTTTACATACACCTGGCAGAATCTGCAAAATGTTAAATATCTTACCAAAATAAGAGGGATCATACAAAATGCATGTTATTGTTTAATTAGTACTTACCTGAATAAGATATTTCACATAAAAGGTGTTTACTTATAGTCCACAAGAGAAAATAATAGTTGAATTTATAAAAATGATCCTGTTTTACATACACTTGATTCTTAATACTGTTGTTACCTTAATGATCCACAGCTGTGGTTTTTTGTTTAGTGATAGTTCTTCACGAGTCCTTTGTTTGTCCCGAACAGTTAAACTGCCTGCTGTTCTAGAAAAATCCTCCAGGTCCCACAAATTCTTTGGTTTTCTAGCATTTTTGTGTATTTGAACCCTTTCCAAAAATGACTGTATGTTTTTGAGGTCCATCTTTTCACACTCAGGACAACTGAGGGACTCATATGCAACTATTACAGAAGGTTCAAACACTCACTGATCCTCCAGAAGGAAAAACCATGCATTAACTTTTGAACAGAATGATGAAGTGTACATTTTTCTTATTTTGCCTAAATATCATATTTTTTTCATTTAGTACTGCCCTTCAGAAGATACAGAAGATACTTACATGTTTCTATCTATTTTTTCTTTATATCCGATTTACTTAAAAACACTTACATATTAATTTATTTGTTAATTTTTAATTGTGCAAATCCGAATTACATTCTTTTGTCCTGTTTACTACCTTCCTCAAGGTAACGGTTCATTCCAAGTTTGAGGATAAAGTAAACTGTAAAGGCCATTGCACATTAAGCCCGAATTTTTCAGTGAAAAATAAATATGACCATGTTTACATGTTTACATACTGCCTCAGAAACTTTACATACTGCCTCAGTATAGTATAGTATAGTATTTACATACTATAACTGTATATAGTTCACTGAGGTGCGTTATGTGTCGTTGGGGAATCCTGGAGTGTGACGTATGAGGGGAACCCCAGTATTACAGCACAGAGTCATACAAGCCATGATACAAAGTTACAGAAATAAGCAACCGAAAGCAATATATGTCTTCCTCAGATGTAATGTTAGTTCTGTACTTCAGCGTTGGGTAAAAGAGCATTATAATCTCCTTTGTGGTAGAGAAAGCTGCTTATATGTAGGCTACGGGAAACAGCGAAAATGTTGAATTAAACATACACACAATCAGCGTTTCCACGTTTATACTGGCCCCGATTATCAAAACTTCTAGCGCTAGCTCCATTTCTGCAAATCAGTTTTTGTAAATGAGTGACTTGATCCACATATGGCCTTCATCAACAGCTGCATGCGCCACCTGCTGGTGAGCAGCTGACATCAGCTGAAGATCATGCATCGGTGCTCTACTGCTATTCCTGCGGTTCCCGGATGTGCAACGCTGAATTTTCTGCCGAATTTTAACCACTAAATTTGTGGCAGTGAATTTGGAAAGTGAAATAAAATGACTGATATTTGCCTGTCGAATATTATACATCGTATTTTTAAACAGATTGAATATTTTGGAAGTGAATTCTGGAAGGTGAATATGAATTATTGAATTTTTAATTATGAAAATGTGTGTGAAATATTTTGAATTGAAATATTCACAGCTTAAATAAACAACTATGTTAAATTTCAGGACCTAAAAATGCAAGCCCTGGAAATACAAGGCATTAAAATGCAAGCACTGTTAATTGCAATGCATCTTTTTTTTCGATTTGTGGAATTCAGCATGCTTTATGTTTCAAAAACTATTGTCATTATTCTGCTTCCATAGTGCTCATTCATGTATTTGAAAGACTAATGGAAGTTAATACAAAGCATTCAGCTGATTCAACTAAAAGCATTATTTCACTTTCTTTTTCATTTTTTCCAGCACCCTTTCTGCATTTTCCTTGATATGATCTAATTTTTATTTTATAAGGATTTTAAAGTCTATGGCAACACGTGAAATGTATTTGTTCTGTTGCAACGTAACCGTGCTGCCCAGCATGCAATTAGCAAAGCAAACTCAATGCACACTGCGCATTTGCCTTTTGAAGATCATTCACTGCTGAATTCTGGAATCTGTTTAGAAGATTATAAAAGCTTTACTAAAGCAGGACCTCCTACACTGTGCAATGATTATGAAGACAGGTTGCAAACTGCGCTATCATCTGCATTTTAACTGCCAGCCAAGTAGTTCCGTGCCAGATGAAATGGCTGGCGATGGAAGCTCTCTGCTTGGCCCTGTAGATTACTAAGAAGGAGAATGAAACATACACAACTCACAGATTCGAATTACGGCAGACTGTTCCGAACCGCATGGCCTGCCCACACAGCACTCCAGACTATCATTACAGGGCTAATAAAGTGATAAAGCAAAGCATCCAGCTAGACAGAAATCCCACACTCACTGACAATGCCACAGATCCAAGGCTGCTTTATCTCTCGCTGCAGTTAAGCAGATTATTACCTTGACTGTTAACCTGAGTGGTGTAAATTTAGATACATAAACTTTAACAAGTTTCATCGGCTTAAATTCTCTGGATTTCAAGCAGAGAGGAGAGATTCTATGGTACTGTACACTACCATTCAAAAGTTTGATGAGTTTGAATAGTAATGCTCATCAAGGCTGTATTTATTTGATCAAAATACAGTAAAACTGCTTTTTATTTTAATTAGTGCTGTCGATCGATTTAAAAAATGTAATCGCGTTAATCATAATCATGATTAATCACAAATTTAAAATAGGATTTAGCAGTAAATGTGTTGAAATAAAGAAATGCATGACAAACTAGTTTAAGGAAACAGAACCTTTCACACTTCCACCAGGTATGAGACATAATCCTTATTATTCTTTTATCATTATTCTTTTGTTTTTATTCAGCCATTACCAGCCTTTATACTGGCAATAAAACGTTTACCAAGCCACATCGCTTCAATCCCAGTATACATTTACCCAACTATTATCAAAAGTATTTCTAAATAAATACAACAAAACAACATGAAGTATTATGACAAAATGCATTATGAAGAAGAATTGGACCTGTTCTGCAGATGCATTAGAGCTAATATTAGCATCATGCTTCGTAAGACAATTTATGAGATTAATAGTACACTTTTACTCAGAACTCACTTCAAACCACCATCAAGTATTTGTAATAACTTCCTTTTGCGATCACATGTGGAATTTGGTCGTTTACTGTTGTTAAAATATGCTATTCATAGCCTTTTATATCGCTGCACAGATTAGCATTTCAGATGTACACATTACCTAAAGAAAATCACATACAAATATTATATCGTAATCGTGTGTTTATTACCTAATATAATCTATAGTGGCTGTTGTCATGTTTATTTCTGCTGTGTAAAAGCCTTAACATGTATGCTCTGGCTGAAACTCGCGTTGTTTGTGATGTTACAACCTCCTCTCTGTTCTTAAGTTGCCAGGTATACATTCCAAGTATAATACACATTAGTAAAAGGATCTATTTTAATTTTAATTTGTCTATATACACTTTGGGCGGCCGCGGTACATTATAAAAGTAGCCCAAAAAAAACGCAACCCACAGCTCTGTAATTTTTCCCGCGGCTGCATTTTCAAAATAGCCCACTTGTGCCACTGCCCTAGCAACACTGGTTCGCTGTACCCTCATCACACAATGATAGATAACCTTCCGCGCTGCGATGACGGCAAGAAGTTGGGGTCAAACCTTATCAAACGATTAATTTGCGTTAAAAAAATAACGCGTAAAATTTTTTAGATTAAGCGCATGTGTTAACGCGGGTTTTTTTTTAATGCAAATTAATCGCAAGTTAACGTTGACACCCTTCATTTTAATATATTTTAAAATGTTTTTTTTTTTTTTTTTTCAGTGATCGTAATGCTATTACTTCTGTCTTTTTTTTTACTGTCACATGATCCTACAGAAATCATTCTAATTTGGTTCTATAATGAATCATTTCTTATTATCAATGTTCAAAACAACTGTGCTGCTTAAAGGGTTACTCCACCCCAAAATTAAAATTTTGTCATTAATCACTTTCCCCCATGTTGTTTCAAACCCGTAAAAGCTTCGATCGTCTTCGGAGCACAATTTAAGATGTTTTGGATGAAAACCGGGAGGTTTGTGACTGTGCCATTGACTGCCAAGTAAATAACACTGTCAAGGCCCAGAAAAGTATGAAAAACATCGTCAGAATAGTCCATCTGCCATCAGTGGTTCAATCTGAATTTAATGAAGCCACGAGAACACTTTTTCTGCGCAAAGAAAACAAAAACGACTCAATTCTATAATTCATCTCCTCTGTGTCAGAGTAGCGGCATTTTGGAGAATATCCACTGGACGCAAGCAGTGTACGCTGTTCTGTGTCAGCCGCATACCGGATGCGCTGTTTTTGTTCAAATCAAAGTGTAAAGAAACTTAGAAGACGTATCTATTCAGTGTGGCTGACACAGAACAGCGTACGCTGTAGCATTAGGCGATACCTAGACCCTACAGAGGTTGCACAGGCAGTCCAACTCCTCCAGGATAGCACATCAGTATGTGCCATTGCCAGGTTTGCTGTGTCTCCCAGCACAGTCTCAAGAGCATGGAGGAGATTCCAGGAGACAGTTACTCTAGGAGAGCAAGGAGGAACAGGATGATCACTGCTAGAGCCCTACAAAATGACCTCCAGCAGGCCACTGGTGTGAATATCTCTGACCAAACAATCAGAAACAGACTTCATGAGGGTGGCCTGAGGGCCTGTCGTCCTCCAGTGTGCCCTGTGCTCTCTGCCCGACACCGTGGAGCTCGATTGGCATTTGCCATTGAACACCAAAATTGGCAGGTCCACCACTGGCGCCCTGTGCTTTTCACAGATGAGAGCAGGTTCACCCTGAGCACATGTGACAGATGTGAAAGGGTCTGGAGAAGCCGTGGAGAACGTTATGCTGCCTGTAACATCGTTCAGCATGACCGGTTTGGAGGTGGGTCAGTGATGGTCTGGGGAGGCATATCCATGGAGGGACGAGCAGACCTCTACAGGCTAGACAATGGCACCCTGACTGCCATTAGGTATCGGGATGAAATCCTTGGACCAATTGTCAGACCCTATGCTGGTGCAGTGGGTCCTGGCTTCCTCCTGGTGCACGACAATGCCCAGTCTCATGTGGCGAGAGTATGCAGGCAGTTCCTGGAGGATGTGCCAGCAGCCATATCAACCTGTAGCCCAAGACCGGTTGCCCACTGAAGCTAAGCAGGGTTGAGCCTGGTCAGTACCTGGATGGGAGACCTCCTGGGATAAATTAGGTTGCTGCTGGAGGAGGTGTTAGTGAGGCCAGCAGGAGGTGCTCGCCCTGCAGTCTGTGTGGGTCCTAACGCCCCAGTGTAGTGACGGGGACACTACTGTAAAAAGCACTGTCCTTCGGATGAGACGTTAAACCGAGGACCTGACTCTCTGTGGTCATTAAAAATCCCAGGATTGTCCTTCGAAAAAGAGTAGGGGTGTTACCCCGGCATCCTGGCCAAATTTGCCCATTGGCCTCTGACCATCATGGCCTCCTAATCATCCCCATACACTGATTGGCTTCTTCACTCTGTCTCCTCTCCACCAATAAGCTGGTGTGTGGTGGGCGTTCTGGCGCACTATGGCTGCTGTCGCATCATCCAGGTGGATGCTGCACACTGGTGGTGGATGAGGAAATCCCCCCCCCCCCCTGTATGTAAAGCGCTTTGAGTGCCTAGAAAAGCGCTATATAAATGTAACAAATTATGAAGGAATTTATACCATTGAATGGCCCCCATGCTCGCCTGACCTAAATCCAATAGAACACCTCTGGGACATTATGTTTCGGTCCATCCGACACCGCCAGGTTGCACCTCAGACTGTCCAGGAGCTCAGTGGTGCCCTGGTCCAGATCTGGCTGGAAATACCCCAGGACACAATCGGTCATCTCATTAGGAGCATGCCGTTGTCAGGCATGCATACAAGCATGTGGGGGCCATACAAACTACTGAGTTCCATTTTGAGTTGCTGCAATGAAATTTCAGCAAAATGGACTAGCCTGCTGCATCATTTTTTCACTTTGATTTTCAGGGTGTCGTTGAATTCAGCCCTCTGTAGGTTGATCATTTTAATTTCCATCAAACGATGTGGCATCCTTTCGTTCTTAAAACATTACCCAGTCCATATCCAACATGATATTTTCCCCATTGAGATCTGATGTGTTTTCAAAGTGTTCCTTTAATTTTTCTGAGCAGTGTACTTGCAGACTGGTTCACACTTGCTGACTGCCTTGATCTGGCTGGGACTGTAAACTCAAATCAGGGTTGTGTGCCATTCACAATTTAACCCAAGAATTCCTTTTGAAATTCCAAAATAGAGCTGGAATTTACATCTTGAATTGAGGTTGTAAACAGGATACAGAATTTGCAGACTGAATTTCAGTGATGGATAGAAAATTCATCTTCATTTCACTCTGAGTCAGATTCCAGTTCAATATCCTGTCTAGTTCAAATTCAATGTAAAACAAGTCAATTTGTCAATTCTATTTTTTTTCTCAACCCTGTCACAATTGTACGGAGCCCTTTACAGGACATTGTGGTGGGAAAAATTCGGGGTGAATGGAAAAAATTCAGGGTGGGAGGAAAACATTTTTTTCAAATGTTTTGCGTTCTCTCGCAAAACGTTTGCGTTCCCTCTAGAAACTTTGCGTTCCTCGCAAAACGTCTCATGCTCTTGCAAAACTTTTATGCGTTCTCTCGCAAAGATATTTTATGCCTCGCAAAACTTTATGCGTTCTCTCATAAAACCATTTGAGTTCGGACAAACTCTTCCTGTTTACTTTGCAGCTTGCAGTGGTTACAGCTCGTATGTTCACAATGGAGCAGTTCATAGAGTTTTATTTTGAACTTGCACTCAAAGTAATGCAGTCAGTGCTTATGTCGAAGCACGGTTTTGGGACATTCTAAAACGCTTAATGTGGCTTAATGTTTTAAAACAGTGACATTGGAGGACTAAATTCGATAATAATAAATTCTGATAAAAATTATTAGCCTAACATTAATAACCTTATTAATAATATTCCTATTTATAAAGCAGAATATGAACGCAACGCCCTGCACGTTAAGCCTTTTCTTCCCCATAGAAAACGCTTAAGGTAGGCTATAATGAAAGGTTCATGCAGCTCGTATGTTCACAATGGAGCGGTTCATATAGTTTTATTTTGAACTTGGACTCAAATAAATTAATAAGTCAGTGCTTAGTTCAAGGCACGGTTTTGGGACATAATAAAACGCTTAATGTGGCTTAATGTTTTAAAACAGTGACTTGGAGGACCAAATTCGATAAAGCTGATACAATTATTAGGCTAATATTAATAACCGTATTAATAATATTACTAAGCAGAATAGCCAAGAATATGAACGCAACGCCCTGCACGTAGTCTAAGCTTTTTCTCCCCCATAAAACGCTTAAGGTAGGCTATAATGAAAACGATTATTTAAAAATACCAAATCCGTTGCATTCATATTCTGGGCTATTCTCCTTTATTAATAGTAATATTATTAATAAGGTTATTAATATAAACCTAACAATTTTATTAGTATTTATTATTATCGAATTTGGTCCTAATGTCACTGTTTTAATACATTAAGCCACATTAAAGCGTTTTAGAATGTCCCAAAACCTTGCCTTGAACTAGCCACTGTCTGATTGTATTTCTTTATACTTGAGTCAAAGTTCAAAATAAAAACTTTATGAACCGCTCCATTGTGAGCTGCATGAACCTTTCATTATAGCCTACCTTAAGCGTTTTCTATGGGGAAGAAAAGGCTTAACGTGCAGGGCGTTGCGTTCATATTCTGCTTTATTAGTAGGAATATTATTTAAAAGGTTATTAATGTTAGCCTAATAATTTTTCATCAGGATTTATTATTATCGAATTTAGTCCTCCAATCGACATAAGCACTGACTGTATTACTTTGAGTGCAAGTTCAAAATAAAACTCCATTGTGAACCGCTCCATTGTGAACATACGAGCTGTAACCACTGCAAGCTGCAAAGTAAACAGGAAGCGTTTGTCCGAACTCAAATGGTTTTGCGAGAGAACGCAAATATCTTTGCGAGAGAACGCAAAAGTTTTGCAAGGGAACGCAAATATCTTTGCGAGAGAACGCAAATATCTTTGCGAGAGAACGCAAAAGTTTTGCAAGGGAACGCAAAAGTTTTGCAAGGGAACGCAAAGTTTCTCGAGGGAACGCAAAAGTTTTGCGAGAGAACGCAAAACATTTGAAATTTTTTTTTTTCCTCAAACGCCGAATTTTTCCCACCACAATGTCCTGTAAAGGGCTCCGTACAATTGCAATCTTCGCATCGACTCTTCTCCATCATTTGATGCTAACTATATACAAACTTCCCATTGAAACAAAAATTGTTTGCCATATGCTTTCCGCAATGTTGATTGCATTATGTGCAACATAATCTATGATAAGACTAATTCCCATAGGAAAACAGTCATGTTTGTTCTGAAAAGAATGACAATTATTTAATTTAATGCATAACACAGAGCTATTCTAATGCATTTTGAATAAAACACAGGTGTTTCCGCTGCTCAGTAAAGTGCTGCAATTGTTTAGTGTGTTCAGAAATCATGTTCTTTTGAAATAAGCAAGACTTGAGTATTAATTATCCACATGCTTTGTGTTTTAAGATTCAGATCTTCCATCTAATTTCTTTCTGAATGTTAGTATGTGTATATATTTAAAATGGTTCTCTCTTGGCATTCCTGATGCATGCATGGCTGAAGGGAAATCACTCAGCGTCTTAGCCCATCTCCTCTCGGTTGAGTAAGAGCCCCTGGCCCTGTGTAGTTCTCCACGGGGGCCTCAGCCTTGCCTGTAATCCCTGTTTAAACATCATAATAATTTTAACACTATTCCTCATTTCAACTCAGTGAATATGATGGAATACCATGGAGGCCAGAGCTTCACTATACAGACACGCAGATCTGTAGAGAAAACTCAATTGGAATTCAGAGAATTTTCTATTGCATCCATTTTATTTTATGAAGGCGTTGTATGTTATTAATGAAATAAGATCACAGGTACCTAATTTTCATTTATTGATATTATTTCATTAGTTTAATCCTCATGTACTGTTCAAAAACAGGTTACTTCCTGTACAGTCCGGGTCAAATTGACCCGTATTGGATTCAATGTAATTCCACAACCCCCCATACAATCAAGTACAATTAATTAACTTTTAATATCAATACTTTTCACACATTACAAAGAATATCTGAATTTATGATTTATAAAATTTTTGACTGCCCCTTCCCCACACCTGTGGGAATGTTTGAGATTACATATTTTTTAATGAAAATATCTTGGTCTAAATCTAAAGTAATCTTGACAAACTATATATCATTTGAAAGGTTTCAGACTCTAAGTTTCATATTTGGTAACTGTTTTTCAAAGAAATTAGAGACCAATAGATAAATAGAGATAGATTCTCCATTTGCGATGTGGTGCCAAACACACTCTTGTTCTATACATATTTTTTATATGTGTTTTAGAGATTGAATTCAAATCAAATATGAAAGTTCATAGCTTTCTAACAATTTTAGCAGGAAAAGTCATTGTCATGTCTATGCTCAAAAAATGGGACTTAAAAGGTTAAATAGTTTCAAAAATTGTTAAATTCATTCAGTGCAAATATGAATATGGCATGATACAGTGATATTGTAGTTTCCCTGAGGACTTGCTGTGTGATATTCAGCATGCTATCATGACTATAAAATAGATCATCCAGAAAGTGGTTATTCAATTAATATAAACATTTTGAATCTCACAGAATTGTGAAGACTGGCTAGTTGCCACACTTGGAAGAGCTATATTTAATCTATAATTAAGGTAGATTTTAACTGAAAGTTAGAGCTGTGTTTTCAAGGTTTGTCACATTGTTGCATTGCACTGTTTTAAATGCAGTGTTGAAATGCATATTGCTTTAAAAAAAAATTGTAATTTTGACTTTTTTGGTTTGTAAAATTGTTTTTTATTTTATATTTTATTTTTATTTAATGAAAATGTTTAATAATTGTATTATTTTAGCTGAAAGTCTGTAATAGCTTGTTTAAAGGCAGATTCCATTGTGACAACTTGACTCATATAGTGTGACAACATTCCCTGCTGTTGGGTTCAATGAACTTTATCTTTAGTCTGTTCAGTAACCTGCATAAATCCAGCATCTGACTTTCAGAAATAAATCTACACTGAAAAATCTTCACTTGAGTAAAACATGACAACTAGCCCTGCCATCTCTACTGATGTGATGCTCAAATCAAAATGGGCCATTGAGAATTTTGTGGAGGAAAATAATTCCAAAAACAGATGACCAACAAAACAACTTGGATTGAGCTAAAAGAAGAATGATTTTTCTGTGGTTTTCTCATTTCCCATCCTGATTCATTCATTGTGTCTGTTGAAGGGGCTTGTTTAGGACCTGCGCCGTTCCCTCGGCATACCTCAGCCAGCTGGCACAGACTAGAGATGGTCATGAAGTAGTCAACCATAAAGTCTGTTAGTTTAAGATTTAACATGCTGGCATGCAGACAGAGCTGCAGATAGAAGCCAAGATCCCTAAGCGACAAGATATACTCTGAAAAATGTGAAAGCATGCCAATTTATAAAGAAACCACAATGTCATTAAATTGTATTAGGTGCAATGAAAAG
This sequence comes from Onychostoma macrolepis, assembly GCF_012432095.1. Lineage (NCBI taxonomy): Eukaryota > Metazoa > Chordata > Actinopteri > Cypriniformes > Cyprinidae > Onychostoma > Onychostoma macrolepis. Next base: position 23,309,000 of record NC_081174.1, read on the forward strand.
CACAATAAACCCTCAGAATACAATCCAAGTCTTTGAGTATAAGATTTTACATTCAAACATTGCAATTTGCATTCGATTGTAGCAGTTCACAACATACCTGTGTTCAAATTCAACCAATAACTGTGATCAAATGGTCTCAATCTGTGTAACAATGATAAGCTGGAAGATGAAATGGGTAAGGCAATTTATGTCATTTTCGGTTATGCGGCTGTTACGCACATCATGTGTTAATGTTCTCAATAATAGGCAGTAGTTTTCAGTAAGCTGGTTCATGTAATGAAGTGTCATTAGTTTATCCCATCTGCCAGTGCATTTTTGCCATCCAAGTGTGAAAAACTCAAAATAGCAGGTACAAATTACTTCCCGTTGCTTTTGGCTACATCAGTCTCGTTTCCAGTGAGCTGGAAGTCCCCCTTCTCCTTACTATGCCTGTGGGTCCAGAGAAAGCACATCCCATAATCTTGTTGGCTTGTCTCCAGCAGGCTGTCCCATATTCAACAGGAGCTGTTTTCAATTCCACAAACACAGAGTTTCTGATTAACTCTTGCTTTAAAATACAGGCAGATCTGTTAAAAGTCTTTGATGTTTAACATCAATCGCCATTGTCGTTTCTTAACCAGCCTGTTTCTGAAAAACTCTGTGCATCTGAAACTGCAAATGACTATTGGATTGTTTGAATTTGAAAGTATATCTGTAAAGTGACATGAAAATGTTTAAGAACAGCTGTTAAACATATGTCCATATGTCCTTGAGTTTTAAGTTTGTTGTGTTTGCTTGGATTCTCGGCTTTTTTTCACGTGTAGGTTCTTATATTGATATGTATGAGGAGGTCATTGGAAGAGTAACTGGAAATTTTTGGTCACATTAAAAGGGTCATAGGATGCGACATGCACTTTTACAAGCAGTTTGTACTGAAATGTGTGTTGGCAGTGTGTGTACACAACCACCCTATATGATGAAGATCCACCCAGTGTTTTTTTTTTTTCAATTTTGTTAAATCATTTCCCCTTTCTCAAATCGAGCCGATCTCAGATGCCTCTTTATGTGACGTCACACAGATCCAGGCCCTCCCATGATTGTTTGATTGACAGTAGCGTTTCAGCACAGACTGGACTGGTGTCTTACTTTAGACCCGCCCTGAGTGAGCTGTCATCAGTCTGCCATTGTTTCGATGCTGGAGCAGATGTTGACAAGAATGGCTCCTAAGCGTGAGGTTTTCTGTCTGATGTAATATTGAACATAGCAGTCGTCATTTACTCCCGACATCTGAGCCACTGAAGACGCAGTGGATTACATTTGTTTCTGAAGGGAATGCCTAAATGCGCCTATCATCGCGCAAATCATTCGTGATCCAGCTTTACCTCCAGAAGAAATGAGTGTAAGGTTTTTTAATGAATCTTTGCAAATCACCTTTCCTAGCAAGTCTCACGATGAATGCTAAAGTTTACTGTTCCTCAGAGAGTGGCTTGGAAGAGAGGGGCGGGGTGAGCAGAGCTCATTTGCATTTAAAGCAACATGCAACAAAACAGCTTGCTGTGGACAGAGCTGTTTTTGACAGGTTAAAAATGGTGTGGTTTTACACTACCATTGAGAAATTTTAACCAAACTATGTTACAGACTTTTCATTAAGACCCTAAAGAATCATATCAACCTGTGGAAAATGGGCATCCAATGACCCCTTTAATGGTTTTCTTTTCACATTCCCTTCATTTTTCCAATTGTTTGGGATTTTGTATATTGTTTTATTTTTAACTGCATTTTTGAGCTGCAAAGCTCATAATAGCTTGTTTAATGGCAAATTCCATTGTGACAATTTCAATGAACTGTATCTTTTATTCCGTGCAGTAACCTGCATAAACACATGAATGGCTTCCTTGCACATACTACACGATACGTATAAAGAAATACATTCAAAAGCGAGCAAGACACTTTAGCATTGATTTGTTTCTGGCTAAAGTCAGTTAGAATTATTGTTTCCATTTAAAAACTATTTCCTGGCTTCCACCTATGCTTGTTAAACTCATTGTAGGGGGTTAAGGACTCGAGGGACTCAAGGAACACGAGGATCGGTTTCCTAGTTTTGGTATGACATACTTCACACATGCCTTTCTCTGCCGCGTTGGAACATGTTCTGCCTCCCGTCAGTGTCTGAATACAAAGGGAATGACTTGTCAGGACATGTTTCCATAACTTTGCTAACTGGGCTACGCAAGGCAGTGTCACAATAAATAGATTGTTATTTTAGTAGCTGCATTTAGACGGACCATAATTATAATAGACTCTAAGACTTGCAGCCCAGTCCAAATATGAAAAGTCTGGCTTGAAATTTTTTTGGATTGAAAAGGGTGTTGAAAACCTTTGATAATTTGTTTGATTATATATATTGAAATATATAGCCTTGCAAACACTAAATCTGCAGTTGGGACTTTCTGTGCAGGAATAATGTCAAGACATTTCCCACAAAGGAAACCATACATTTGAAGGTTTGGTTCACTGTCATCATTTACATACCTCCAAGTCCTTGTTTCTGGTCTGAATTTCTTTCATTTGTGGAACACAAAAGAAGAGTTAGATAGTAAGAAGTTTCGGTAACACTTTACAATAAGGTTCATTAGTTAACTACATTAATTAACATGAACTAATAATGAACTGCACTTATACAGCGTTTATTAATCTTTGTTAATGTTAATTTCAACATTTAATAATACATTATTAAAATCTTGTTAACATTAGGTAATGCACTGTGAACTGACATGAACTAACAATGAACATCTGTATTTTTATTAACTAACGTTAGCGAAGATTAGTAAATACAGTAACAAATGTATTGCTCATGGTTAGTTCATGTTAGTTAATACATTAACTAATGTTTAACTAATGAACCTTATTGTAAAGTGTTACCGAAGTTTCTTATATCAATTTATTTTCAATAAAGTTTTTTTTTTTTTTTTTGTCAAATCCAGCAGTAAAACTTTTAAATAAATATAAATTAAAATGATTTTGGAAACATATATACTAAGATTTGTCTAGATTACTGAGGATATATGTCACACAATTATTCATTTTGGTTTAGTGTGCAATGAAAGTCAATGGGGTCCAAAACAGTTTTGAACTCCTGACTTCTCCTCATGAGAACAAGGAACAAGAAATTGCGCAAATCTCATGAGTTAATAAGAGCTGATAATTATTTATTAATTTGCTGATAATGTAAAGTCAAGCCGTGGATATTATATATTTACTTAGAAACAAACTGATGCATCTAAGTGAAACATATAACAAAAGGGCCTTTCTACTGGAGTTCTGTGCAGAAAATATGGACAGAAAACCTCGGACACTTGGCTCTCCATAAAACAGACATCAAATAGCTCTGGGCAGAATTCAGCTGCGGCCAGCACAACACTCTCCAGAATAACACAAGAGCGTGTCATATCTGAGCCAGCACAAACCAAATAGTTTGTATTGGATTATGTGAAAGAGTGTGTCAGTGTACAATAGCAAATAAATGGATGATATACACCCACAAGTCTTGGGGTAAAGAAGCAGGCATCCGTGTGCTATGTGATTCTTCTCTGCAGGTTCCGTAGTGAATGAATAATAGAGAACAAGGGCATGCTTGCTCAGTGAGTGCAACCCTGCCTGTCAGAATTGTGGATGTGAGGAGAATCATACCCTTGTTTTTCTGGAAAACGTCCTTGTATGTACGTCGTATAAATAGGGGCCATGTTTAGTCCCTGATGCAAAAGAGCCCCTCTGACCAAACCCTCACTGCTCCTGGATTAGAATAAGAATAACAAATGGCTCTTGTAGAATGTGTTTTCGTTGCAGTTGTGGCCACAACACTGGGTCAGGTGATCTGCCGCAGTGATTCCCCCGGGCTATGCGCTTCGCTCTCTTTCGTAGAAATTTACTGAAGCAATAAATCTGGTGTGCTTGTGGAGAAAAATTAAAGTGGAGCCTCCCAGGAGGCGGAAGGGAAGTAAGAGAAGGATATAACAATGGCTACAAGTAGAAATCCAGGCTAACCTCTCCGGAGGTTGTGTCAACTCGGGAACAAAGGCTTCTCAACCTGGAGTCATGGCTCAAGGGCTAAAGTCCATTTAGTGGGGAGGGCGGTTCATAATGCCAATCCACTACCTGGGATGTGGAGTATTACTTTTTTCGGTACATTTAAGGTTAATTTCTCCACCCTTGGAGAGAATACAAATACAGTTCTTGTCTGATAGAATGAATGATTACAGGGCTTGAGGCTGAATATAGTTTTTTCAGCACGATTACATTTGGAAATAGTTGTTTTCTCTGGTTTTGATGTTAAAACTCCCTTTTAATTCTTGATTTTGCATTTAAATTCTTAGTGTAGACTTTTAATAAACCTGGTTTTGTACAATATGTTGTTGTCTCTATGGCAAATTGCTTATGTTCCTCTATTGTAAGTCTTAGGGCTGCTCGATTATGACAAAAATCATAATCAAGATTATTTTGGTCAATATTGTAATCACGATTATTTAACACGATTATTAGTGGGCCATATAACCTTTTTTTTAATGCAAGTCTAAAGAGTTCAGTTAACAGCCTATAGGAATTGAATAATCGAATGTAAAAAAAACCCCCCCCAAAAAAACCCAGCATAGTATTCAATGTAATAATTAAACTTCCTTTGTTTCTTATTAAAGCTACAAAACACCTTCTGTGAAGAGCAGTGAGTGATTTTGTCTTTGTCTTTTGTTGTTTGATTAATATTAAGCCCACAGTCGGCAGCAGGAATATAGCCCGCTGTCACTTTAAGAGCTGCACGGATCCAATTTACTGTTACACACATATTTTCATCTGTTTACAATAATTTATTTCATAACCGACGATGGTTTACGTGAATAATCACTAAGCCTCACATTTTGACACATTTTTGTGTGTATTTGACCATTTAGGCGCTAAAAGATGACTTCACATGTCAATGTTCCGTCTCTGAGCACAAGCCTCTTGAGGAAGCGCAAGTTCTCTTTCGCGCTTTTAAAAATTATTAAAAATTAATAAATCTAATCAACTTTAATAACTCAAGCACGTCCCATTTTGCAAAAGTCACGTTACTTGATTTTACTGGTTTACACGTGGAAATGGACTTTTATGGAGGAGTGAAAGTGCACTGCTGGAAAGGGGGTGAATGGGGCGCAATAATCGTTTTATCTCGATTATTATATTTTCATAATCGTTGGAGGCCGAAAAATTAATTGCACAGCCCTAGTAAGTCTCTTTAAACATATGCTAAATGCATGCATGTAGGTTAATTGTATTGGCCACAACCATAAAGGAAGTTGATTGGAATGACATGAAGAGGATTTTTTTTTTAGACACAATTCAAAGAAATTATGGGAGATGAATCTGTCTATCATTCTGTTGTTCTATGTATCATTCTATGTATCTCATTCTATGTATTGTTCTATCTGTTGTTCTGTTCCATCCATCCATCTCTCTGTCATATTGTATATTTCATTTGTTTGTTCATCCATTTTATAGTTTGTTTGTTTGCTCTATAATTTGGTTGTTAATTCTGTAGTTAATTTGTTCATTTCCCCCCCCCATTTTTTTTCCCATTTGTTCAACCTTTCATTGTTTGTTTGTTCATTAGTTTGTTCACTAGTTTATTTGTTCATTTTCTGTTTGTTCATTTGTTTGTTTGTTTGTTCATGTGTTTATTCATTCATTTAATTTGTTTTTGTTAATTCGTTCAATTTATTTGTTGGTTCATTTTTTTCTTTTGTTTGTTTTTAATTTGTTCATTGTTTTTTTTTTCATTCATTTGTTTGTTTGTCTTTGTTCATTCATTTGTTGTCTGTTAGTTAATTAGTTTGTTCTTTTGTTGGTTCATTTTTTATTTGTTCATTCATTTGTTTGTTCACTTGTTCATTTTGTCTTTTTGTTCAGTCATTTGTTTGTCCATTTGTTGATTGATTTGTTTCAACAAATGGACAAATGTTTTTGTTTTTTCATTCATACGTTTGTTCGTTTTTTCATTCGTTTGTTCATTTGCTGTTTTCTATTTAAATAGCAACTTAATGAATTTGTTTGAATTCCATTTAATTTCAGTTCTACTTGCTTAAATTCATTATTTAATTGCATTTCTATAGCCATTTTTTTCCAGGAACTGAAACTGTTGGGTTAAGCATAATCAGAGTTAGATAATTGATATATAAATAATTTTTTGGTTCTGAAGCTCAAAGAACTAATGCTAACAACAAATGCACTGCAGGTCAAATCATTTCATTAGCACATATGCTATCAATGACTGCGCTAATGAAGCCACAATCTGTTGCAATTCCTTTCAAGTAGCATTTGGTTGTGTATCACATTGCACCCACCGTTTAAAGCCTTGTTGAGTGCTGTCTGTTTGTTTTTCTTCTTCCAGTGTTTTTCTTCTTTCAGTGGGCTTTTTAGGTTTGCCACATTTCCTCTTATTGGCACAGGGGGGTGTGGATTGAGGGAATGGTGCAGTAATAGCTGTTGAATGCACTGGCTGTGCAGCTCCTACCGCAGGGCCCACACATTCCAGGGATTACTCTTATTACCAGCCATTCTCTCAATGGGGAACAGAGTGGCCTAATGAAATATTCAAATGGATGAGGGGGATAAAGCTCTCCATTACTGAATTAAATTTTCAAAATGTTTGTGGTGCTTATCTACGAGTACGTGTGTGTGCATTAGAGAAACTGATTAAGAGTGCGCAATGATTATCAGCCTTATAAAATAACATTTCAGAACCATTTGTGATGAATTGCAGCATGTTCATAATAATTTAATCAGTAATTGATTTAAAGCCTGTGCAAATGTACTTTGTCCTGAGATCTCAAGGGGTGGTGAAATGGTGGACTCAGCATGACCACTCATTTATTGTTTAAGGACTATTGCTCTTACAAATTCACATGGTTCAGGTTCATGATTCATCTCTCTTAGCCAATTAGCAATGTTACAACAGTCTCAAATCTTAAAATAAGCTGACACAAAACTGTGACTACAGTAAAGTCAATATGAATTAATTCATAAATTCCTTAGACATAAATATATTCAGAGTTCAAAAGCATACGCCTGGTTTCAAAAAATGTTTGCAGTAGAAATAAACCCATCATGAACAGGCTACGAATGCACAGTCAGAGTAAATTGAACGGGCATCGCTTAGCTTGAATCCAGGACTTGTAATAGCCCATAGTCCAATGTTAAGTCTGCCTGTACATCCTGAGCAAATGATATCCTAATGGGATTTCTCGCGGAAATCTATTAACCTTGAGTCCACCCATAAATTTCATGCAGTTTAGCTAAATGATGACTGTAGAGAATGGCACCATGTAACCAGTGGGTGTGAAGCCATCTTTAGATCAAGGATGATTTGATGACCCCTCCTATTTAAACAAGGTTATAGTCAGATTGCTTGCATTAGATCAACATTTGAAAAAGGGTGAAATAACATAAGAAAGGTATGTGCAAAACAATGGTTCTGAGTCACCCAGCAATTCTGAAACTCAATTTATGTCTCAAAAATAATACATTCATCATTTTCAGTAATGGAATAAGATTTTTAACCTCTGTTTTATGATGTTGCCTCTGGGTAACACAGCCATATTATTTACTTAGCAACCAGATGATGCATAAATGGTGGCATTAAAATGGTTAATGGAGGACTTACCAATAAAATGCTTTTTGTTGGTCACATATGCTGGTGGCCAATTTAAAACTTAATATATTACTGGCATGGTAAACAGTATTGCAGTTATCATGTTTTTTTTTTAAGATTATAAATAATTGAATTTTCAATCATTTTGATAGATTTTTAAAAATAGATAAAATATATTTTAAGTAACCTTAAGTACACAGTTGGCTATTCTATTAGACTGTGTCATGTAGCAATTGTAAAATATAATATGCTAATTTGCTTTTTTGTTAACATATTTACTTTTGTCATATTTACTAGTAAAACATGTATACTATAGTAAATTTAACTTTGTTACTATACATATTTAGAAGAAAAAACGATTTGTTTTTATTTCATTCAAAGTACAATGTTGATTTCAGGTAATACACCTAAAAAAATACTGCCTCAAACATTATTTTTCAAAGTATGTTTTAAATATGTTTTTATCAATATTATTAGTCAATATTGAGTTAAAACAGCCTACACTGAGCTTTAGTGATTTTTGCCTTATACTAGACCGAGTTATTTTCTCTTAGCTTGACCTTAAAAATTCTAGAGCACACAATTTTGGAATGAGATGATTGATTTTGTTTTTGTCTCTACGAGACAACTCTGTCGCAGAAATTGTGGCAAGAAAAGATTTTTTCAAAAAACCTTGATAAGATATAGCTGCCCTGATGGCACATCACTTCTGATGGATTTGTTATTGCTACAAACGTATGTTGTAGACTGTTATTATTAAACTTAAACAGTGTCTTGCTCTAAGGAACCGTATCACCAAGAAATGCCAGGCTTAATTAATTTTTCCAAAGAGTCCGATTGATAATAAAAGCCAATATAAACATGCGCCCAGCAGTCAGGAGCACTTCATCAATCAATTTCACACTGTAAGGGAGCATTTCCAGCCTCCAGCTGCCTGTGTGCAAAGACAAGTCAATTGTGCTGTGCTTGACAATACTCATGAAATGGTTAGCTGGATTTCAATCGATGGCAAAGATTACCCAGTCATTTCACTGTCACTAGGGATGGTGGAGACTGAAAAGGGAAGTCAACTATCTTCTGCTCTCTTCCAAAAACCATGCTGCCCATGTCTAATGACATCTGCTGCCTATTTTTTTTTTTTTTATTCCTTGAGTGGAAGTCATTTAATGCCAAGTATAAGATGGTTAATGTGAATTACTTTTCGCAACCCATTTTTACTTCCGTAATATATCACAATCACAATCAAAGTGAGTAACAGGATACTCAATGAGACAAAGTGTGGGGTGGGATTTTATTAATTAGAAATCATTAGAAAATGTGGTAACACTTTATTTTACAGTGTCCTTGTTACACATTACATGTAATGTAATAACAGTAACTTATATATAATTGCAAGTAAAGTACATGTAGTTGAGTAATATTGCTCAGTACTTAAATATATAATTACACTACAACAAGGACACCTTAAAATAAAGTGTAACCGAAAATGTTATACATAATATGACAGGAATATAAGAGGAAAGTCTTTAGATGAAGAGCAGGGTATTCCATTTTTGATGAAAGATTACAAAGACAAACTGTGTTTTTTTCCCCCTTTTCTTTGGAATAGCATGAATCAAGCGGGCATCTATGAATCATTCACATTAAGAGCAGGAACACACATTAGGAAAGTGAATAGGGTCTATTTTTATGTTGACTAATTTTCATGTTAGGTGAAAGTCATATTGTAAGAAAGATAAAAAGACCATCAGCTGCTAAACTGATGTTGAAAAGTGAGGTGGGCTCCACAAAATCAGTCGAATGTTCGAAATACATTCCTTTTGTGATTGAATGTGGCTTCTTACCACAGAATGAGGCAGAACATATATTCTGTACTGTAAAAAAGGCTATTTTGATTAGCAATGGATTATATATTTTCTGGAACGTCACAAATGAATATGAGTTTGAATGAAACAGAAATTACATGTGTTTATGGTAAGGCCATATGTCTTGAACATTAGGGGCAACTTCACAGCATTGGTGTGTTTTTGAAGTAACTAAATTCACAGCTTCATTGTTTGTAGGGAGAAACAAACAAACAGGTAATTCACACTGACATTTCATCTCTCTCTCCTCTGAACGGTGTGTGCTTGACAATTTTTTATTAGGACAAGCCAAGTTAGCAATCCTGAAAACTCATTTAGGGTTGCTGTTGAATTTGCATATTATAAACAAACTGATAATGTACCTTTTTTCAAAATGAGGTGGGGTGTGAGAGATGTTTTAGTGACAATGAATGAGTTTGGAAACATGTTTTTTTATTGGTAAAAATGTTATTTAATATTTTCTTGATGTTTTTGTGTATTAGCTCTGTAATGTGTTGAGAAATGGTGTAAATTAAAGGGGTTTTAAAAGTCAAAGTCTCTCTCTCTCTCTCTCTCTCTCTCTCTCTCAAAATAGCCATATTTGCAAAAAAAAAAAGTAGAGTAGTTTGCATCACTGGATATAGCTGTTGGTCATTTAATATTTCTATCAACAGATCTATCAATTTGCAGCTTCCATCTCACCTCGTTCTCTTTCAACATGGAAAAAAAAAAAGTAAAAATAACATAGGCCTACATTTCTAAAAATAAATTTGAAGTACACATTTGATAATCCATGTTTTTCTCCAGTGTACATGAGGGTTTTTTTTTTTTTTTTTTTGTTTAATTTGTTTTAAAAATTGCAAATCACACACACACAAACTTTCTGATGTGCCAAGCCATCAGTTAAAAAACCAAGGTATTTGATTAAAAATGCAGTCTTGCTTCTTTCATATTGTATTTTTAGACTTTTTACATATTTTACAAATATAAATGCACTGACTCAACATTTTAACATCTTTACTAGTTACACATCTAGTATTTTTAATTAACCTATGCTATGTGTTAGTTTTTCATTATTATTTATTCAGTCTTTCAATGATATTCGGTATAAATCTTAATATCTATTTTCTTCAAACTTGCTGTTTTTTGCAAAACTATTCTAAATGAATGTTTTTTATGAAGCTTAATTACAATTTTAAAAACATTGTGGTTATTTACAATGTTACTGACAGCAAAATTATATGTGATTATCATGTGAATATTCAGTATATTTCTAGCTATGAGGAAGGTTGGTTGTGTGAGTGGAATATAAACAATTAACACCCACAAACAGGAATTTGCATCTGACCAAATCACACTTCTGTTCATGGTGTAAATTTGAAACAATAAATCTGTGTCTTCCATTGCAGCAGGAATGCCCAGTTTCCTTCAAGGCTTCCTGCTTTAAGCCGTTAAGCAGACTGGAATGGTTTTGCTTATAACACTCACTAGGGTCACCTCACGTGTGGATTCTGTGAGGACACATCAGTAAAAATACGGTGTGAGCCACCTGAGGCCAGCACCAATATCAGCCAGTCTGAGAGGACACATGGAGGGAGGTCAGAGGCCATTCCTGCTAGATTAATGTCATAAATTACACTGCATTTCAGACAGATAAATTCATTGAGCTATGCTATCAAAATAGAAATCCCTGTTCCGGTAATGTCATACAGTGAATCATGGCATACAGTAAACAGCAAACCAATTCTAGCTTGCTCCAGGTGGCTGATGTTCCTTCTTCGGAGCCAACTGTGTGACATTTCAGGACCTGGAAAGAGAGCGGAAATTAAAAAAGGAAAAGTGGTGGAAATCGAAGCTGAATTTCATGTGAGGGGTTAACATAGGTTAAAATGGTGGTGTCGGTTTGTGAGGTATTTTAAGCATTTGTAGTCTTGTATGATATCAATTATAAAACAGTGAATTTGTATGCTTTTTCTGTACATTTGGAATAGAAAGCAATTAAAATCAATGTAAAAATACTTTTCCTCTCTTATATGACAGATTTCGCTGAAAAGTATTCAAAAAGGTGACTTGTTTTGTATTTGCAGTTCCATTCTGTATCAATAGTGGTGCAGAAGTGATACGCTTCAGCTATAAAGCTTTGAAAAATCATTTCTGTTCCCTAAAAACAGCAGTTCCTCTTTAGGGAGAATGAACGTTCTCCTGCTCCACGGCTTTATGAATGTAACAGTTGTCCAAAACATCTTGTTCAGACCAACTTATCATACGACAGTTTCGCTTGAGAGCGCTTGCAAAATCTTTTGCTCCTCTTCAGACAGCAGAACACCATCTGTCTGATCTAACAAGCGCTGAGTGAGATCTATGGGCTCATGGAGATAAGCACTGCAACATTCATTGCCCCATCCTCTGAAACACAACACACAGACATTCAGAAGGCCAAGACCATTTCCAAATGAGCCTGAACAAACAATCTAGTGTGGTATTGCTATCAAAATTAAATTGAGAATGGTTTTTGAATTCCAAATGAATTCGATTTGAATCGAGGTATCAAACAGGAGCCAAATTTGAATTGAAAAGAAATAGCTGAAATTCAAAGTACGTTATACAATACTGTTCAAAACTTTAAAGTTGGTATTATTATTATTTATTTATTTATTTTTTTACTGTTTTTGAAAACAGTCTCTTGTGCTTACCAAGGCTGCTTTTATTTGATTAAAAATATGGTAAAACATATTGAAACATTATTTAAATATAAAAAAACTATTATTTTAATATATTTCAAAATTTTATTTATTCGCAAAGCTGATTTTTTTCAGCATCATTACTCCAGTCTTTAGTGTCACATGATCCTTCAGAAATCATTCTTGTGCTGATTTGGTGCTAAAGACATATTTCTTCTTATTATAAATGTTGTGCTGCTTTCTCAGAATTCTTTGATGAATAGAATGTTCAAAAGAACAGCATTTATTTGAAGTAGATCAAGAAGTCTATCAACATAATGCATCCTTGCTGAATAAAAATATTAATTTCTTAAAAAAAAAATACTTACTGTCCTCAAACTTTTGAATGGTAGTTTAATCTCTTTGAGTCATAGTTTTCATGCATCTTTTAAATATAATAAATTGTAGAACTACTACTGTGAAATGACAGTGAAAGTATGGCAACTAATATTTAGCAATAAAATGCAAATGCATACTTTTTCCTCCCAGTACATGACCATATTATTAGGCCAATAATGAAAGAAGAGCAGCGATCAGGTAATGTCTTTTTTTTTTTTTTTTGCTTTGTCTCTTTCCTGTTCTCTCACACTCTCCCCACTCCATAGTTGTAATCATTTTTCATTGTACAAAAGTAATTAGCCCAAAATAATCACGCTCATATTTTGTATGGCACAGACACCGCTCTCATTGTGAAGACTATTGCCAGTTTGTTTTCTGTTCTGCAAGAGCTAAATTGAAATTTCCCTGGAAAAACATTTTTCAGTGACGCTAATGCAGTTTGAGCTGTGTGCAAATAGTTCATTTGGCACAGTAATAGGCAGCGTGTACGACAAGGCGGCAAAAGGCACAGAGCATAAGTGATGTGCATGACCCACATTAGTTTAAAGTGTAGATAACGATTCTGTCAACAGTGATGATGATGATAATAAGGTAGTTTAATTACGGTTTCCACTTTGAGTAATATAAAGCAGGTAGTGGTTGAATAGTTATGGCAGAGGGAGACAGATTCTTTGCAGCTGTGCCTTGAGACTCTCATTATGGCTGCAAAACTTTTCCTGTCACATATTGTCATACAAGCCCATTTGTCAAGACACTAATCCCCTGAAAATGAGATGTCTATCTCAAGAGGGTGAGCAATGGAAAAGAGACACAAAAAAGGAGCACTTTGTACTGTTATGTAAATTCACTAAGAAAACAAGGACATCTGCTGTTTATGAATCAGCATTCTCTCAGAGAGGGGGCTCGACATTAATAGAATATTTAAACCCCTGTTTTTGGCAGTTGTTGAACCAAATTGGCTAGATTAAAAGATCAACCATTTGATATTGTTCTGCAAACACTGTGTGATCGAATGTGATTATGCATCTTTGTTTTATTTATTCATTTATTTATTGTTTTCGCTAAGATATTCTGAAGGGTTGGTTGGTTGTTTTTTTTTTTTTTTAGTTTTCCAGTAATTTAGTCATCACCTCTCCTACACGCTTATGATTTCTAGCCAAAAAATCTGATTTAATAAATTGCATAATATTCAATTTAATTAATCATTCTAGTAATACAGCATTACATTATTGTGGCAGATGAAAAAAAAATTTAATAAATACTTCAGAAGTGTATTCAACATATTATTTGTTTTGTTTTATTTATACATTTATAATTATTCAGCAAATTAGTCATAACTCATACAATAAAATCACTTATATTCACTCAAGGTAGCATTTATTTGATCAGTAAAAACAGTATCATGAAATATTATTACAATTTAAATGAACTGTTTGTGTATTCATATATTTTAAAATTAATTTATTCTTGTGATGCGGATATGCTAATATGCTGATTTGATGCTCAAGAAACATTTCTTATTATTAATGTTCAAACAGTTGTACTGCTTCATATTTTTGTGAAAACCATGATATATTTTTCAAGATTCTTTGATGAACAGAAAGTTCAAAATAACAGCAATAGTTTGAAATGGAAATGTTTTGTAACATTTATAAATGTCTTTACTGTCAATTTAATTTGACTTTGCTGAATAAAATATTAATTTCCTTCAAAAAAGTTTTTTTTACTATTTTTCAAAAATAATCCTACTAACCCCAGAGAAATGTATGTTGTTTTTTAGCATCTTACGCAATGAAGACCACATTTTTAACTGAAAAGTAGTTTAATTCTGTTTAATTTCTTTTACTGTTCTATTGTTAATTACATCATTTGAGATTGAATTTACACAGTGTACAGGGTTATTATGGTGCTGTAACTGTTCTAAATATGCTGAAATTGTGGTTTTATTTGGTGTGCGCACAGTGTTTTCTGTCATACTAATGCTTAAATATGACTCTGTCCTGGTCTTGTGGGACTTTTGCACTGTATACATTCCATAAGTCACCTCAGTTATTATTCTGTGAGTGGAAGAGGAAAAGAGATAGTGTGCTGGCCCTCTGCCATGTATTTGGTGCAAATGGCTCCTGTGGCCTGAAG